>NC_041391.1:190420962-190486295 GCF_002162155.2 Triticum dicoccoides | reverse complement strand
GGCGGCGGGCACGGGCAGAGGGCGCGGGGGCGCGCGGGGTCGGGCCCGGGGCGGTCCGGGCGGGCTCCCCGTGGATCCGGCGGGCCTGCGGTGGAGGACGGCGGCGCTGGGACACGTGGCTAGCTCGGGTTGGACGGGGCGACGAAGCGGACATGTCCGGGCACGGAGGATGAAACGTCTGGCGGCGTGGAGGGGAAAATGATCTATGGTTAGACCGGGATTTCGGGGGAGGTGCACATATTTATAGGTAGAGGGAGCTAGGAGAGTCCAAATGAGGAGCGGTTTTCGCCCACACGATCGTGATCGAACGACCGAGAGCATAGAGGGGAGTTTGCTGGGTTTTGGTCCACTTTGGAAGGGGTGTTGGGCTGCACACAAAAGAGGCCTTTGCAGTTTCCCGGTTAACCGGTTGAGTATCAAACGACCTCCAAATGGCACGAAACTTGACAGGCGGTCTACCGGTGCTATACCAAGGCCGCTTGGCAAACTTCGGGCCATTCCGAGAAAGTCTAACACCCGCACATGAAAAGAGGCAAAAGGGGGCGTGGGGGAACATAGGAGTGTCAGATTGCAAAACGGACAACGGGGAAAATGCTCGGAAGCAAGAAACGAACACGTATGCCAATGCGATGCACATGATGACATGATATGAAATGCAGATGATGACATGGAAAAGTGCAACACGCAAGCAAATGACATGGCAACAACGGCGAATAACTGGCGGACACCTGGCGCATCGAATCCGGGGCGTTACAAAGACCAAAGCTGGACCAAAGCCTGAAACTGAGTGCTTACACTGCAAGAGAAATGGTCACTGGAAGCGGAAAATGCCCTGAATATTTGGTGGATAAGAAGGATGGCAAAGTGAACAAGGGTATATTTGATATACAGGTTATTGATGTATGCCTTACTAGTGTTTATAGTAGCCCCTGAGTATTTGATACTTGTTCGGTTACTAATATTAGTAACTCGAAACAGGAGTTACAGAATAAACAGAGACTAGTTGAGGGTGAAGTGACGATGAGTGTTGGAAGTAGTTCCAAGATTGATATGATCATCATCGCACACTCCCTATACTTTCGGGATTAGTGTTAAACCTAAATAAATGTTATTTGGCGTTTGCGTTGAGCATGAATATGATTTGATCATGTTTATTGCGATACGGTTATTCATTTAAAGTTAGAGAATAAATTGTTATTCTGTTTACATGAATAAGACCTTCGATGGTCATACACCCAATGAACATAGTTTGTTGGATCTCGATCGTAGTGATACAATTCATAATATTGATGACAAAAGATGAAAAGTTAATTATGATAGTGCAACTTATTTGTGGCACTGCCGTTTGGGTCATATCGGTGTAAAGCGCATGGAGAAACTCCATAAAGATGGATTTTTGGAATCACTTGGTTATGAATCATTTGATGCTTGCGAACCGTGCCTTTTGGGCAAGATGACTAAAACTCCATTCTCCGGAACAATGGAACAAGCTAATAACTTATTGGAAATAATACATACCGATGTATGCGATCCAATGAGTATTGATGCTCGTGGCAAGTATCATTATTTTCTGACCTTCACATGTTGATTTGAGCAGATATGGGTATATCTACTTGATGAAACATAAGTCTGAAATAGTTGAAAGGTTCAAAGAATTTCAGAGTGAAGTGGAAAAATCATCGTAACAAGAAAATAAAGTTTCTATGATCTGATTGTAGAGATGAATATTTGAGCTACGAGTTTGGCCTTCATTTTAAACAATGTGGAATAGTTTCACAGCTCATGCCATATGGAACACCACAACGTAATGGTGTGTCCGAACGTCATAATCGTACTTTACTAGATATGGTACGATCTATGATGTCTCTTACTGATTTAGCACTATTACTTTGGGGTTATGCATTAGAGACAGCTGCATTCACGTTAAAAGGGCACCATCTAAATCCATTGAGACGACACCGTATGAACTATGGTTTAGCAGTAAACCTAAGCTGTCATTTCTTAAAGTTTGGAGCTGCGATGCTTATATGAAAAATGTTTTCAACCTGATAAGCTCGAACCCAAATCGGAGAAGTGCGTCTTCATAGAATACCCAAAGGAAACTGTTGGGAACACCTTCTATCACAAATCCGAAGGCAAAACATTTGTTGCTAAGAATGGATCCTTTCTAGAGAAGGAGTTTCTCTTGAAAGAAGTGAGTGGGCGGAAAGTAGAACTTGATGAGGTAACTGTACCTTCTCCCGAATTGGAAAATAGTTCATCACTGAAATCAGTTCTAGTGATTCCTACACCAAATTAGTGAGGAAGCTAATGATGATGATCATGAAACTTCAGATCAAGTTACTACAGAACCTCGTAGGTCTTCCAGAGTACGGTCCGCACCAGAGTGGTACGGTAATCATGTTCTGGAAGTCATGTTACTAGACCATGATGAACCTACGAACTATGAGGAAGCGATGATGAGCCCAGATTCCACAAAATGGCTTGAGGCCATAAAATCTGAGATATGATCCATGCATGAGAACAAAGTATGGACTTTGATTGACTTGCTCGATGATCAGCAAGCCATGTTAAATAAATGGATCTTCAAGAGGAAGATGGACACTAATAGTAGTGTTACTATCTACTAAGCTCGACTTGTTGTGAAAGGTTTTCAACAAGTTTAAGGTGTTGAATACGATGAGATTTTCTCACTCGTATCGAAGCTTAAGTCTGTCTGAATCATGTTAGAAATTGCCACATTTTATGAAATCTGGCAAATGGATGTCAAAACTGCAATCCTTAATGGATTTATTAAAGAAGAGTTATATATGATGCAACCAGAAAGTTTTTCTCAATTCTAAAGATGCTAACAAAGTGTGAAAGCTCCACAATCCATCAATGGACTGGTGCAAGCATCTCGGAGTTGGAATATACGCTTTGATGAGTTAATCAAAGCATATGGTTTTATACAGACTTTTGGAAAGGCCTGTATTTACAAGAAAGTGAGTGGGAGCACTACAGCCTTTCTGATAAGTAAATGTGAATGGCATATTATTAATTGGAAATGATGTAGAATTTTCTGGAAAGCATAAAGGAGTGTTTGAAAGGAGTTTTTCAAAGAAACACCTCGGTGAAGCTGCTTACACATTGAGCATCAAGATCTATATAGATAGATCAAGACGCTTGATAAGTTTTTCAATGAGTACATACCTTGATAATTTTTTTGAAGTAGTTCAAAATGCAACAGTCAAAGAAAGAGTTCTTGCCTGTGTTGCAAGGAGTGAAGTTGAGTAAGACTCAAAACCCGACTATGGTAGAAAATAGAAAGAGAATGAAAAGTCATTCCCTATGCCTAAGTCATAGGTTCTATAAAGTATGCTATGCTGTGAACCAGACCTATTGTATACCTTGCTATGTGTTTGGCAAAGGAATACAATTTTTGATCTAATAGTAGATCACTGGACAGCAATCAAGAATATCCTTAGTGAGGACTAAGGAAATACTTCTCGATTATGGAGGTGATAAAAGAGCCCGTCGTATAGAGTTACATCGGTGCAAGCTTTTACACCGATCCAGATGACTCTAAGTCTCAATCTGGATACATATTGAAAGTGGGAGCAATTAGCTAGAGTAGCTCCATACAGAGCATTGTAGACATAGAATATTTGCAAAATACATACGGTTCTGAATGTGACAGATCCGTTGACTAAGCTTCTCTCACGAGCAAAACATGATCACACCTTAGTACTCTTTGGGTGTTAATCACATAGCGATGTGAACTAGATTATTGACTCTAGTAAACCCTTTGGGTGTTGGTCACATGACGATGTGAACTATGGGTGTTAATCATATACAGATATGAATATTGGTGTTAAATCACATGGCGATGTGAACTAGATTATTGACTCTAGTGCAAGTGGGAGACTGAAGGAAATATGCCCTAGAGGCAATAATAAAGTTATTATTTATTTCCTTATATCATGATAAATGTTTATTATTCATGCTAGAATTGTATTAATTGGAAACATGATACATGTGTGAATACATAGACAAACATATAGTCACTAGTATGCCTCTACTTGACTAGCTCATTAATCAAAGATGGTTATGTTTCCTAACCATAGACATGTGTTGTCATTTGATTAAAGGGATCACATCATTAGGAGAATGATGTGATTGACATGACCCATTCCGTTAGCCTAGCACTTGATCGTTTAGTATGTTGCTATTGCTTTTCTTCATGACTTATACATGTTCCTGTAACTATGAGATTATGCAACTCCCGTTTACCGGAGGAACACTTTGGGTGCTACCAAACGTCACAACGTAACTGGGTGATTATAAAGGAGTACTATAGGTGTCTTCAAAGGTACATGTTGGGTTGGCGTATTTCGAGATTAGGTTTTGTCACTCCGATTGTCGGAGAGGTATCTCTGGGCCCTCTGGGTAATGCACATCACTATAAGCCTTGCAAGCAATGTAGCTAATGAGTTAGTTACGGAATGATGCATTACGTAACGAGTAAAGAGACTTGCCGATAACGATATTGAACTAGGTATTGGATACCGACGATCGAATCTCAGGCAAGTAACATACCGATGACAAAGGGAACAACGTATATTGTTATGCGGTTTGACCGATAAAGATCTTCGTAAAATATGTAGGAGCCAATATGGGCATCCAGGTTCCGCTATTGGTTATTGACCGATAATAGTTCTAGGTCATGTCTACATAGTTCTCGAACCCGTAGGCTCCGCACGCTTAAGGTTTTGATGACAGTTTTATTATGAGTTTATGAGTTTTGATGTATCGAAGGAGTTCGGAGTCCCGAATGAGATCGGGGACATGAAGAGATGTCTCGAAATGGTCGAGACGTAAAGATCGATATATTGGACGACTATATTCGGAGTTCGGAAAGGTTCCGAGTGATTCGGGTATTTTTCGGAGTACCGGAGAGTTACGGGAATTCGTCGGGGAGTATATGGGCCTTATTGGGCCATACGGGAATAGAGGAGAGAGGCCAAAAGGAAGGAGTCCTGCGCCCCCCCTCTGGTCCGAATTGGACAAGGGGCGCAGCCCCCCTTTCCTTCTTCCTCTCCCCCTCTTTCCCCTTCTCCTACTCCAACAAGGAAGGAGGGAGTCCTACTCCCGGTGGGAGTTGGACTCCCCTTGGCGCGCCCCCTCCTAGGCCGGCCGCCCCTCCCCCCTTGCTCCTTTATATACGGGGGCAGGGGGGCACCTCTAGGCACAACAACACAAGTTGATCTTCGTGGTCGTTCCTTAGCCGTGTGCGGTGCCCCCCTCCACCATATTCCACCTCGATCATATCGTTGCGGTGCTTAGGCGAAGTCCTGCGTCAGTAGAACATCATCATCGTCACCACGCCGTCGTGCTGACGAAACTCATCCCTGACACTTTGCTGGATCGGAGTCCGGGGATCGTCATTGAGCTGAACGTGTGCTGAACTCGGAGGTGCCGTACGTGCGGTACTTGGATCGGTCGGATCGTGAAGACGTACGACTACATCAACCGCGTTGTCATAACGCTTCCGCTTATGGTCTACGAGGGTACGTGGACAACACTCTCCCCTCTCGTTGCTATGCATCACCATGATCTTGCGTGTGCGTAGGAAATTTTTTGAAATTACTACGTTCCCCAACACATCAAAGCTTGGGGGACAAAAAAATATCATCTTCATCAAACATAGCTTCCCCAAGCTTGTGGCTTTGCATATCATTAGCATCATGGATATTCAAGGAATTCATACTAACAACATTGCAATCATGCTCATCATTCAAAGATTTAGTACCAAACATTCTATAGATTTCTTCTTCTAGCACTTGAGCACAATTTTCCTTTCCATCATACTCACGAAAGATATTAAAAAGGTGAAGCGTATGAGACAAACTCAACTCCATTTTTTTGTAGTTTTCTTTTATAAACTAGACTAGTGCTAAAACAAGAAACAAAAAGATTCAATTGCAAGATCTAAAGATATACCTTCAAGCACTCACCTCGCCAGAAAAGGGCTTAGTGACGGAGTGTGAGTACCCTTTACCTAGCCTCCTCGGCAACGGCGGCAGCCACCGATGACACATCAAGCCGGATGTGCTCACATTGACAGAACTCTTCCATAGCTCCCTTGGAGAGATTCGTGCCATTATCTATTATAATGCTATGCGGAAAGCCAAACCGGAAGATCACCTTTTTCATGAACTGAACCGCCATGGCCGCATCAGACTTGCTCACTGGCTCTGCCTCCACACACTTGGTGAATTTATCAACCGCCACCAGGAGGTGGGTCTTCTTATCCTTGGACCTCTTAAAAGGTCCAACCATATCCAGCCCCCAAGTTGCAAGCGGCCAGGTAATTGAAATCATCCTCAACTCCTGAGCCGGAACATGAGCTCGATGTGCAAACTTCTGACAGCCGTCGCACTTTCGTACTAGATCTTCCGCATCAGCATGAGCTATTAACCGGTAAAAACCGTGCCGGAAAGCCTTAGCCACCAAGGGTTTTGAACCGGCATGATGACCACAATCTCCTTCGTGGATTTCACGCACGATCTCACAGCCTTCTTCAGAAGAAACACAACGCTGAAACGCCCCTGAGGCACTACAGTGGTGTAACTCGCCATTGACAATAGTCATGGACTTAGACCGCCAGTTTATCTGCTTGGACAAAACTTCGTCCTCTGGTAACTCGCCCCAGTTCATGTATGCCAGGTACGGCAATGTCCAATCAGGGATAGCATGAAGAACCGCCACCAATTGAGCTTCCGGGTCAGGAATCACCAGGTCCTCCTTCGTTGGTATCTTGACCGACGGATTATGCAGAACATCCAGAAAAACATTAGACGGTACCGGTTTACGCTGGGACCCGAGCTGGCTTAAAGCGTCTGCCGCTTCATTTTTGCGCCGACCAATGTTCTCGACCTAATAACCCTTCAAGTGACCAGCAATGACGTCCACCTCCCGCCGATAAGCCACCATGAGTGGATCCTTGGAATCCCACGTACCGGATACTTGCTGAGCCACTAAATCGGAGTCACCGAAGAAACGTACCCGGATTAAGTTCATCTCCTTAGCCATCCACAGACCATGGAGTAAGGCCTCATACTCAGCTGCATTGTTAGTACAGGGAAACATTAAGCAGAGAACATAACAAAATTTGTCACCTCGAGGGGAAGTAAGAACAACTCCAGCCCCCGAGCCCTCCAATTGTCTGGATCCATCAAAGTGAATAGTCTAGTATGTGTTATCCGGTTTATCCTCCGGTGCCTGCAACTCTGTCCAGTCGTTAATGAAGTCTACGAGCGCTTGGGAATTGATAGCAGTGCGAGGCATGTATTTCAACCCGTGAGGCCCCAGCTCGATAGCCCACTTGGCAACCCGGCTAGTTGCCTCCTTGTTTTGAATGATGTTTCCCAATGGAGAAGAACTGACCACAGTGATGGGATGGCCTTGAAAGTATTGCTTAAGATTCTGGCTTGCCATAAACACTCCATACACCAGCTTCTGCCAATGGGGATATCTCTGTTTGGACTCGATAAGTACCTCACTGATATAATAAACCGGCCGTTGAACCGGATATTCCTTACCAGCCTCCTTGCGCTCCACCACAATAGCCACACTGACAGCCCGGGCATTAGCAGCCACGTATAACAACAACGGTTCCTTATCAATGGGGGCAGCAAGGATGGGCGGTTCGGCCAACTGCTTCTTCAAATCCCCAAACACCGCATCAGCAGCATCACTCCAAACAAAGTTGTCTGTTTTCTTCATCATCTGATAAAGCGGGATCGCCTTCTCGCCCAACCGGCTAATAAACCGGCTCAGTGCAGCAATCCGAACTGCCAGTCTTTGAATGTCATTGATACACGCCGGTTTAGCCAGGGATGTGATAGCCTTGATCTTTTCCGAATTAGCCTCAATGCCCCTGTTAGACACCAAAAAAACCCAAGAGCTTGCCAGTCGGTACACGAAAAACACACTTAACCGGATTAAGCATCATCCTATAAACCCTCATATTATCAAAAGTTTCCTGCAAGTCAGTTATGAGTGTCTCTGCTTTCCTGGATTTCACCATGATATCATCCACATAAGCATGAACATTGCGCCCAATCTGATTATGAAGGCAATTCTGCACACACCGCTGATAAGTCGCCTAAGCACTCTTGAGCCCAAAAGGCATAGATACGTAACAGAAGGCTCCAAAAGGAGTTATAAAAGCCGTCTTCTCATGGTCCTTAACTGCCATTTTGATCTGATGGTAACCCGAATAAGCATCCAAGAAACTCAAACGCTCACAACCCACCGTAGCTTAAATGATTTGATCAATACGAGGGAGGGCAAAGGGATCAGCTGGGCAAGCTTTGTTCAAATCCGTGTAGTCCACACACATACGCCAAGTGTCGTTCTTCTTAAGTACCAGCACCGGGTTAGCCAACCACTCAGGGTGAAACACCTCCACAATAAACCCTGCTGCCAATAGCTGGGCTACCTCTTCACCAATGGACTTGCGCCTCTCTTCATTAAAGCGGCAAAGAAACTGTTTGACCGGTTTGAACTTTAGATCAATATTAAAAGTGTGCCCAGCGAGTTCCCTCGGTACACTTGGCATGTCAGAAGGTTTCCATGCAAATATGTCCCGGTTCTCACGGATGAACTCGATGAGCGCAATTTCCTATTTTGGATCCAAGTTAACGCTGATGCTGAACTGCTTGGATGAATCGCGAGGAACAAAATCAACCAACTTAGTCTCATCAGTCGATTTAAACTTCAAAACCGGATCATGCTCTATAGTGGGCTTCTTCAGAGAAGTCATATCTGCCGGATCAACATTGTCCTTATAGAACTTCAACTCCTCCGTCGCGCAAACCGACTCAGCATAAGCCGCATCACCTTCTTCGCACTCCAGAGCAATCTTGCGGCTACCATGAACCGTGATGGTCCCCTTATGACCCGGCATCTTGAGCTGCAGATAAACATAACACGGCCTTGCCATGAATTTAGCATAAACCGGCCGTCCAAATAGGGCATGGTACGGACTTCTTATTTTGACCACTTCAAAGGTCAATGTCCCAGACCTTGAATCATGATCATCTCCAAAAACCACCTACAGAGCTATCTTACCGACCGGGTAAGCCGATTTACCAGGTACCACACCGTGGAAAACGGTGTTTGACGGTTTAAGATTCTTATCTGTTAACCCCATACGCCGGAAGGTTTCATAATACAAGATGTTGATACTGCTCCCTTCATCCATGAGCACTTTGGTGAACTTATAACCTCCAACTTGCGGTGCCACCACCAACGCTAGATGACCAGGATTATCAACACGGGGCGGATGATCCTCCCGACTCCACACAATAGGCTGTTCAGACCAGCGCAGATAACGAGGCACCGCCGGTTCAACGGAGTTCACTGCCCTCTTATGGAGCTTCTAATCGCGCTTGCACATACTAGTAGTGAAGACATGATACTGTCCACCATTTAACTGCTTCGTAACCCGACTGCTGCTGTTGAGGATTCCCTTGCTGATTATAACCACCTTGGTTGCCCTGATTGCCTTGATTGCCCTGTCCACCTTGGTTGCCATGAAATCCTAAACCGGAGTTACCTCCACATAACCTGGCCCGTGAAACCCGAGTCCTGAACCGCCGGGCGGTGCATGATCATACCGGAAGAGATCTGAATTTTTGAACCCTCGCATAATGAAGCAATCCTTCCATAAGTGTGTGGCCGGTTTATCTTGCGTCCCGTGCTTTGGGCAAGGCTGGTTCAACAGACGCTCCAGATTGATCCCTGATCCTCCGCCCCGTGGGGGTGGTTTACCCTTACGACGCTGATTATTACCTTGAACATTGGTGTTAGCCACAAAATCAGAATTGTTGTCTGCTTTGCGCTTACCATTATTCCCATGGCCAGTCTGGCTATGTTGTCCTTTCGCGCCGGCATTCTTCTTTCCCTTCTTCGGCTTCTCTTCATTAGACTCGGGATCCTTGGTATTATCAGAATCGGCATACTTAACCAAAGCTGCCATGAGCGTTCCCATGTCATTGCAGTGACGCTTGAGCCGTCCAAATTTCATCTTCAGCGACTTAAACCAGCAATTTCCCTCCAATGTTATGATTGCCGAATCAGCATTGATGCGGTCTGACGAATGCAGGATTTCCGAAACCCGGCATACCCAATGAGTCATTGATTCGTTTTCTCCTTGGACACAAGCAGCCAGATCCACGATTGACATGGGTTGTTTGCACATGTCTTTGAAGTTTGCTATAAACCGGGCTTTCAATTCGTCCCATGAACTGATCGAGTTAACGGGCAGACTCTTTAACCAAGTGCGAGTTGTTCCGTCTAACATCATGGTGAAGTATTTCGCACACGCCGCTTCGTCCGCATCCAGCATCTCCATTGCCATCTCATAACTCTCGACCCATGCCTCGGGGGGTAAATCGATGGTATAATTAGGCACCTTACATGGACCCTTGAAATCCCTGGGCAACCGCACATTACGTAGAGCTGGAGTAAGACAAAGCACCCCCCAAGAGCTGAAAGCCAGTCCCCGTTCAACTGATGCAGTCGGTTGAACCGGAGCGGGTTGATGATTCGCATACTGTAGGACCTTGAGAAGAGGTGTCTAGAGGGGGGGGGTGATTAGACACTAAGTACCAAAGTTGCAGTTTTTAAGTTTCTTTGAGTTTAAGTGGAGTTTAGGCACAATTTCAACAATCACAATACATATCAAGCAAGCATGCAAAGAGTATATGAGCAGCGGAAAGTAAAGCATGCAACTTGCAAGAAAGTAAAGGGAAGGGTTTGGAGGATTCAAACGCAATTGGAGACACGGATGTTTTTGGCGTGGTTCCGATAGGTGGTGCTATCATACATCCACGTTGATGGAGACTTCAACCCACGAAGGGTAACGGCTGCGCGAGTCCACGGAGGGCTCCACCCACGAAGGGTCCACGAAGAAGCAACCTTGTCTATCCCACCATGGCCGTCGCCCACGAAGGACTTGCCTCACTAGCGGTAGATCTTCACGAAGTAGGCGATCTCCTTGCCCTTACAAACTCCTTGGTTCAACTCCACAATCTTGTCGGAGGCTCCCAAGTGACACCTAGCCAATCTAGGAGACACCACTCTCCAAGAAGTAACAAATGGTGCGTTGATGATGAACTCCTTGCTCTTGTGCTTCAAATGATAGTCTCTCCAACACTCAACTCTCTCTCATAGGTTTTGGATCTGGTGGAAAGAAGATTTGAGTGGAAAGCAACTTGGGGAAGGCTAGAGATCAAGATTCATATGGTAGGAATGGAATATCTTGGCCTCAACACATGAGTGGGTGGTTCTCTCTCAGAAAATGTGTGTTGGAAGTGTAGGTTCGTTCTGATGGCTCTCTCCACGAATGAAGAGGAGGTGGAGGGGTATATATAGCTTCCACACAAAATCTAACCATTACACACAATTTACCAAACTCGGTGGGACCGAATCGTTAAACTCGGTCAGACCGATTTAGCAAATAATGTGACCGTTAGGGTTTTTGGTGGGACCGAAATGCAACTCAGTGAGACCGATTCAGTTAGGGTTAGGGCATAACGTAATCTCGGTAAGACCAATTACACAAACTCGGTGAGACCGATTTTGGTAATAAGCTTTCCAGAGAGTTGGTCAGGCAAACTCGGTGGGACCGATTACTCAAACTCGGTGAGACCGATTTTGGTAATAAGTTTTCCAGAGAGTTTGCATTGTAATCTCGGTAGTACCGATTTCTCAAAGTCGGTGAAACCGATTTGATAATGGACATACACAGAGAGATTACAATCCCATCTCGGTGAAACCAAGATCCCTATCGGTAAGACCGATTTGCTTAGGGTTTGTGGCAGTGGCTGTCACTTTTGGAATCGGTGGCTCCGGATAGGAAGAATCGGTGTGACCGATTTTGGCTTTGGGTTTAGGTCATTTGTGGAAGTGGGAAAGTAGCTGAGGGTTTTGGAGCATATCACGAAGCACATGAAGCAAGAGGCTCATTAAGCAACACCTCATCCCTCCTTGATAGTATTGGCTTTTCCTATAGACTCAATGTGATCTTGGACCACTAAAATGTAAAATGAAGAGTCTTGATCTTGAAGCTTGAGCCAATCCTTTGTCCTTAGCATCTTGAAGGAGTTCCCACATCCTTTAGTCCATGCCACTCCATTGTTGAACTTATCTGAAACATGCTAGATAAAAGTGTTAGTCCAACAAGAGATATGTTGACATTAATTACCCAAACCACCTAGGGAGCACTTGTGCTTTCAATCTCCCCCTTTTTGGTAATTGATGACAACATACATCAAAGCTTTAGATAAAAATATATATAAAAATAGCAAGTAAAGCTTTGGAAAGACATGTAACAAACATAGGCTCTCCCTAGATGTATGCAATCATGTGAATATGGAATGTAGAAGCATGTGAGAGCATAAACACAATAGAGCAGGCAATGTGTTACATGTATCCTGGCCATATGCATCAGAGCAAAGAATGTTGAAGAAAATACCTTCATGCTCATGAGTCCTTCTTGCAAACAATATGTACATCAGCAAAAATTCCTCATACACTTGATTGTGATGCATATACTTACCTTGTAGTCTTTAGTTGTCTTAGGATGGAATGAACCTGTGTAACCAAGGTTAGATAACACAAATGCATCTACTAGCCAGAGCAAACAGAAGAAACCACAAGAATACCAAGACTGGGATGACATGTAAAGAGTGAGTACTAGGTACCACATTGGATTAGACATGTCCCCAAGAGTAAAGATATGCAATGAATTTAAATGATCTCTTTCCCTTAGATGTCTTGCTCCCCCTAAATCTAGCATGGGATACTGGGAGAAGATAGGGAACAGAAAATCAGAGCTTGAAAGAAAGACAGAGCTGAAATATATGAATGATGATCAGAGTTGATGCATGCTAATGCAAATAATAAGCACAACAGATCATATGAACATGTCTCTCCCCTCAAGAAGACATGTGGACATCTCTCCTCTTGAACACCAAGCATCTGGGATCCTTGAGAATTACTTTCTACTTAAGTATTCTCTCCCCCTGGAGATCTCTCGCTTCCCTTAGAGGGTCTCTCCCCCTAGAAGGTCTCTCTCCCCCTTTAGGAGATAATATCTCTCTCTTTAAATGATAAGCTTTGATGTTCTCTCTCTCCCCCTTTGACATCAATTTCCAAGAAGGGTCTTCTGGAATCCGTCAAATGGGTTTGGTCCTTGAGACACAGAACAAAGCAATGATAAAAATGTGATTCTTGTAGAGGACAAGATTCATTGAGTGGAGCTGGATCAGAAGAAACACAGGATTATGTGGCAAACTGTTTTTCCTGTTATGAAGTCGGTGGCACCGAGTGGTATACTTCGGTCGTACCGAAAAGATTCGGTCGGTCCAAAAATAACAACTCGGTGAAACCGAGTTCATCGCAGAGAAAATACTTGTCACCTCAGCTCACTAAACTAGGAAGATCTCACAAAGATTTGTAAGGAATTTGCTGAAAGATGTGCAATGAATAGGAATGCAGAAAATGCAGAGCAAACAAGAAGGAAGAAATTGCTGAAAGAATTTTTTTTATAAAAAAGGGGAAAAAATATGCATGAGATAAATGCAAAAACACAGAAAAGAACACAAAAGAACTTCATCTAGAGATGGTCGGCGACAAAGTCACCTATGTTAGAGTATATTAACTTAGGAGTCAAGTGAGAGCACTTGATCATAGGTCATACTCATCGTTTAAGCTCAAAATGGGATTGCCATTTTTCGTTTAAGCATCTTGATGTATTCACATCTTGTCGAGTTGCTTTAGTTCATGACTTGGAGTAAAGCTTCTCTAAGATGGAATAACATACCTTGGTTGGGGGTGTTGTCCATGTAGTTGAACTTGTGTGGGTTGCTCAAGGTTGATGTAGCTCATCAAGAGTTGGGAGCACCACTTGGAATTTGAGTCCATCTACCTACATGGGTTAGTTCTTGCAAGGAAGAGCACTTGTGTATCCAAAAATGAAAATCATGATGCTTAACATAGAATTTGTCAAAGGATATGTTTGAGTGGTTTAGTGCTTCCTTGTCTTCAACTACCATAGTATAGAGACTTGGTGATATAGAGATTGCTCAAGATATGAGTAGATTACAATCTCATGGAGTTTGATTCCACCAAGTACCTACATGGGTTACATAACATGCAAGATACAAATATATCCAGGACATAAGATTTTAAAAAAAATCAAGGATTAGTCATAAGCTCATGTCTTGCATGTACCCAATGGAGTTTCTACTCCAAGTTTGAAGCATCAATGATGTTCAATTATCCTCTTAACCTGCAAAACACTTTCTCATCAAGAGGTTTAGTGAATATATCTGCTAATTGCTTTTCGATGCGAACATGCTTAAGATCAATGTCACCCTTAGCAACGTGATCTCGAATGAAATGATGACGAACTTCAATATGCTTAGTTCGAGAATGTTGCACAGGATTATGACCAATTTTGATAGCACTTTCATTGTCACAAAGCAATGGAACATGTCTCACATATATCCCATAATCTTTAAGAGTTTGGGTCATCCAAAGTAATTGAGCACAACATGAACCAGCGGCAATATATTCAGCTTCGGCAGTGGATAAGGATACCGAGTTTTGTTTCTTGGAGGACCAAGACACAAGAGATCTACCAAGAAATTGACGAGTGCCCGAAGTGGACTTTCTATCAACCTTGTCTCCGGCATAGTCCGAGTTGGAATAGAAAACAAGATCGAAAGAGGCCCTCTTAGGATACCAAATGCCAAAGTTTGGTGTATGAATTAAGTATCTCACTATCCTTTTCACGGCCTTAAGATGACATTCCTTAGGAGCAGCTTGATATCGTGCACACATGCACACACTTAGCATGATATCGGGACGTGAAGCACATAGATATAACAATGAACCGATCATAGAGCGACAAACCTTTTGGTCAACCGGTTCACCATCTTTGGTCAAGTCATTATATCCACTAGTAGGCATGGGTGTAGACATACCTTTGCATTCTTGCATATTGAACTTCTTGAACAAGTCCTTGGTGTACTTTGTTTGAGAAACAAAGGTACCTTCCTTAGTTTGCTTGATTTGCAGCCCAAGGAAGAATTTGAGTTCACTCATCATAGACATCTCAAACTTCTGCGACATTAGCTTTCCAAACTTTTCACTAAAATGAGGGTTAGTTGAACCAAATATGATGTCATCTACATAAATTTGGCATACAAATAGTTCCATTAACCCTTTTAGTAAAAAGAGTAGAATCAATTTTCCCAATTTCAAAGCCTTTTTCAATAAGGAACTTGGTCAAGCATTTATACCAAGCTCTAGGAGCTTGTTTAAGACCATAAAGAGATTTGTGAAGTTTGTAAACATGATTGGGTTTTTTAGGATTGACAAAGCCGGGAGGTTTCTTAACATAAACTTCCTCCTCTATCTCACCATTCAGAAAGGCACTTTTAATGTCCATTTGGTACAAGGTGATATCATGATGATTAGCATAGGCAAGTAGGATGCGAATGGACTCAAGTCTAGCAACGGGGGCGTAAGTCTCACCATAGTCCATACCTTCGACTTGTGTGTAGCCTTGGGCGATGAGACGTGCTTTGTTGTGAACTACTTGTCCATCTTCATCATGCTTGTTGCGAAACACCCATTTGGTACCGATGATGTTGTGGTTGTTGTCGGGCTTCTCAACCAATGTCCAAACTTGATTCCTCTCAATGTTATGTAGCTCTTCATGCAGAGCATTTATCCTATCCGGATCTTCCAATGCTTCTTCAACCTTCATAGGTTCAATGCTAGAGATGAAAGAATTGTTTTCACAAAAGTTAGCTAAACGAGTTTTAGAGCGAGTGATTCTCCCGGTTTGAATGTCATTGTAGATTTGCTCGACGGCATGATATTTAGCAATTCTTGCTCGAACTCGTGAAAGCTTTTGCTTGGGTCTTCGTTGAACATCTTCTTCATCTTGTTCTTCTTCTTCTTGGCCTTCTTCATTGTTGGCATTGCCGTTCTCTTGTCGTGGTGGAGAAGGAGGTTGTTGACGTTCATCTTGATGCACTTCCTCGTTTTCTTCATCTTGGTGTGTCCCGCTTGTGGATGCTTCCGTATCAACTCTTGGTTCACCTTGTTGTGAAGTTGAAGCTTCCACTTGGACGGACGAGGTACTCTCCTTCACCTCCATTGGACGAACCTTGCCAAGAGCCAAGTCTTGAATTGCTTCCGAAGGATCTTTCTCACCTACATTAATTGGCAATTGCTCTACTTGCGAGCCATTAGATTCATCAAACTTCACATCTACCGTCTCTTCAACCTTTCGGGTGAAATTGTTGTAGACACGGTAAGTGTGAGAGTTTGAGCCATAACCAAGTAGGAAACCTTCATGAGATTTAGGAGCAAATTTAGAGCGACAATGCTTATCAAGAATGTAGCACTTTGAGCCAAATACTCGAAAGTATCCAACTTGGAGTTTGTTACCGGTGAGGAGCTCGTATGCCGTCTTGCCGAGTAGCTTGTGAAGATACAAGCGATTTGTTGCATGACAAGCTGTCTCAACCGCTTCTGCCCAAAAGTGCTTCGGCGTCTTGTAATCATCAAGCATCGTTCTCGCCATTTCGATGAGCGTCCGGTTCTTCCTCTCAACAACTCCGTTTTGTTGAGGTGTGTACGTAGCCGAGAACTCGTGTGAAATCCCTTCTTCGTCAAGAAAGGTGTCCACATTTGCGTTCTTGAACTCCGTTCCATTGTCGCTGCGAACCTTCTTGATCTTCACTTCAAATTGATTTTGAGCCTTCCTTGCGAAGTTTTTGAAAATCTTTTGGACCTGCGATTTATCATCGAGAAAGAACACCCACGTAAATCTTGAAAAATCATCAACTATAACTAGACCAAAATAATTTCCACCGAGACTCTTGTAAGAGTTGGGACCAAAGAGATCCATGTGAAGTAGCTCGAGTGGCCTCCTTGTGGTCATGATGTTCTTCACGAGATGCCTTCCTCCAACCTGTTTACTTGCCTGACAAGCGCTGCAAAGTCTATCCTTATCAAATATGACATCGTTAACTCCAAGGATATGATTTCCTTTAATAAGCTTGTCAAGGTTTCCATACCAATATGACCAAGTTTTCTATGCCATAACCAACCTTTTGAGGATTTAGCAATGAAGCAAATTTTAGGTTGCGCCTTTTTAGTGAAATCAACAAAGTATAGATCACCTCTACGTACACCGGTAAAGACCATTTTATGATTATCTTGACGAAACACTTGGCAATCTACTTCAGTAAATAGAACATTGAAACCGAAATCAGCAAGTCTAGATACTGAAAGTAAGTTGTAGCCAAGAGATTCAACGAGCATGACATTTTGTATGGAGCTATCATGTGATATGGCCACCTTACCGAGGCCAACCACCTTACCCTTTGAGTTGTCACTGAAAGTGACATACTTTCGAGGACTATCATTATCAGCAAGCTCACGGAACATGTCTTTATCTCCGGTCATGTGATCGGTACATCCACTATCAAGAACCCATTCCTTTCCTCCTGACATATATCCCCGAAGATTTGCCATAAGACCAAAATGTCTCATTGCATCATCAAGATCGAAGTCACTATCATCATCCTCATCATAGTATCCATGTTCAACACCGTCATGTGGTGGATCAAGTCCTATAGAGGGTGATTCATTAGAATGAGTTTGATAATCTTGCTTATGAGTTTTTATAGCTTCGGAAATAATGTCACTAATGATACCAACATTTCCTTTGGCACGCATAAGGTTAGTAAGCTCAAATAGACGATCACCAAACATAGGATCCCTAGTATTCATTTTACTCAAGGCAATAGACTTATGGAGAATCTCATCAAGATTTTTCAAGGAATAATCAGGAAATCGTTCCTCAAGAAATTTCCATATGGTGTAGGCACACTTAAAAGTAGGCAAACATCCAAGCAAGTTTCTAGGCAATCCTCTAATGATAAGATTGGCAGTTCTAAGATTCCTAATCATGTCAATTGACTCATCATGGGTAGGATGCATAGGATCAACATACGGTGCAGAAGGGATAGCGATGTACTTGTTAAAATGATATTGATTGAAGATAACAAGCATCTCATTTTTCCACTCATGAAAATACTCCCCATCAAGAATAGGCACTCTATGTCTAATACTCCCAATAGTAGACTCATCCATCTTCCTCCAATGGTGATTAAACCAAAGCAATGGAGACCAACGCTCTAATACCACTTGTAGGACCTTGAGAAGAGGTGTCTAGAGGGGGGGGGGTGATTAGACACTAAGTACCAAAGTTGAAGTTTTTAAGTTTCTTTGAGTTTAAGTGGAGTTTAGGCACAATTTCAACAATCACAATACATATCGAGCAAGCATGCAAAAAGTATATGAGCAGCGAAAAGTAAAGCATGCAACTTGCAAGAAAGTAAAGGGAAGGGTTAGGAGGATTCAAACGCAATTGGAGACACGGATGTTTTTGGCGTGGTTCCGATAGGTGGTGCTATCGTACATCCACGTTGATGGAGACTTCAACCCACGAAGGGTAACGGCTGCGCGAGTCCACGGAGGGCTCCACCCACGAAGGGTCCACGAAGAAGCAACCTTGTCTATCCCACCATGGCCGTCGCCCACGAAGGACTTGCCTCACTAGCGGTAGATCTTCACGAAGTAGGCGATCTCCTTACCCTTACAAACTCCTTGGTTCAACTCCACAATTTTTCCGAGGCTCCCAAGTGACACCTAGCCAATCTAGGAGACACCACTCTCCAAGAAGTAACAAATGGTGTGTTGATGATGAACTCCTTGCTCTTGTGCTTCAAATGATAGTCTCCCCAACACTCAACTCTCTCTCATAGGTTTTGGATCTGGTGGAAAGAAGATTTGAGTGGAAAGCAACTTGGGGAAGGCTAGAGATCAAGATTCATATGGTAGGAATGTAATATCTTGGCCTCAACACATGAGTAGGTAGTTCTCTCTCAGAAAATGTATGTTGGAAGCGTAGGTTCGTTCTGATGGATCTCTCCACGAATGAAGAGGAGGTGGAGGGGTATATATAGCCTCCACACAAAATCTAACCGTTACACACAATTTACCAAACTCGGTGGGACCGAATCGTTAAACTTGGTCAGACCGATTTAGCAAATAATGTGACCGTTAGGGTTTTCGGTGGGACCGAAATGCAACTCGGTGAGACCGATTCAGTTAGGGTTAGGGCATAACGTAATCTCGGTAAGACCGATTACACAAACTCGGTGAGATCAATTTTGGTAATAAGCTTTCCAGAGAGTTGGTCAGGCAAACTCGATGGGACCGATTACTCAAACTCGGTGAGACCGATTTTGGTAATAAGTTTTCCAGAGAGTTTGCATTGTAATCTCGGTAGTACCGATTTCTCAAACTCGGTGAGACCGATTTGATAATGGACATACACAGAGAGATTGCAATCCCATCTCGGTGAAACCGAGATCCTATCGGTAAGACCGATTTGCTTAGGGTTTGTGGCAGTGGCTGTGACTTTTGGAATCGGTGGCGCCGGATAGGAAGAATCGGTGTGACCGATTTTGGCTTTGGGTTTAGGTCATTTGTGGAAGTGGGAAAGTGGCTGAGGGTTTTGGAGCATCTCACGAAGCACATGAAGCAAGAGGCTCATTAAGCAACACCTCATCCCTCCTTGATAGTATTGGCTTTTCCTATAGACTCAATGTGATCTTGGACCACTAAAATGTAAAATGAAGAGTCTTGATCTTGAAGCTTGAGCCAATCCTTTGTCCTTAGCATCTTGAAGGAGTTCCCACATCCTTTAGTCCATGCCACTCCATTGTTGAACTTATCTGAAACATGCTAGATAAAAGTGTTAGTCCAACAAGAGATATGTTGACATTAATTACCAAAACCACCTAGGGAGCACTTGTGCTTTCACATACTATGCTGCCAACTGCGCTACTAACTCTGCCTCCTATCGTGCTCTGCCATTGTTTACCACATCCTGAGCATTCATACCACCGCGCGCCGGATTAGGCCCTCAAGGGGTGTCACGGTGCCACGCACTGCTTGACACAGCCAGTTCGTCAATGTGCCTGCTGTAACTCTTGCTCGGACGAGGGGTTGAATGTATTCTGTCTCGGCTATATGAATAAGCCTGCTGATGCACCATAGCAGTTTGAAGAAGATCCCTGGCCCGTCGCGTCTCAACCGCTGCTAGTGATTTTCCCTCCATTGGAATAGCTGCCAAGCGAGACGCTGCAGCAATCATGTTATCCAAAGGGCTAGAGAAGTGACTCGGCGGCATCGGTATGTATTGTGGTGGGTTATCTGTTCGCCAAGGCGGGTCCATCACCCGTGGCTGATCCGGCGCCGTCCCAGGTGCCTCGGTCCGGTTCACTGCTGCCGGATCACTTGGCCCGGCTCCTGGTGTATTAAAGAGATTCATTCCTTTGTAAACTGGCGGCAGACGAGACCAGTGCCTTCTCCTCAATACTTCATTTGACGCGTTCTGATCCAACATAAGCCGGTAATTCTGTGCCTAGATCTGATGTGGCTGGGCATCTAAAGCGGGCCATTCTTCAGTCATCCTGGCTTCCTCAGCCGCCAAGTCCTCCTTGGCCTGAGTTATCTAATCCCGCAGCTTTGTAACCTCCGCGTTATGCTGATCCTGAGTCTCCAGGGTAACTTCCGTGGTCAACAATGTCGTCCAGGCATCCAATAATCCGGATATAACTTGAGCTAGTCGGCGCGCAGGGCCTCCTACCCCGGCTGCCGATCCGGAAATCATTGCTGCTACAGATGAAGATTGCAATGTGGGCTGCGTACCGGCCATGAAGATCGCAACCCGGTTTGGCGGTGCAAAGGGGACCGGAATACTATCGCCATTGGAACAGCCCCCAATCTGGCCGTCTTGCAATTGGTACAATGACTCGGTTTCGCCAGTGGATGACTCGCCATCTGTGTAGACTGCCGTCTCACAGTCGGACACCGGTTCAGATTCCGTAGCATGGATGAATCCTACGAACGCACGCTTCATGGCAGGCTGAACCCAGGTAGGACTCGCACGCTGAGCCGTCTTGACGAGGTCGGTGGAGATGTACGGCTCAGGGCCCGGTTCGCCGATCTTGCCAATGAAAACGTGAATTCTGCCAAAGGGGACCCGGTTCCCATACTCAATTGAGCCCGCCTTGGGGCCCCATCCTGCCTTGTCGATGTAGAGCTTGCCGCGACGACTCTTGGTCATCCGTCCAACCACGTATCCCTTGAGTCCTTCAAAGTTGCGCTTCAAGAATTCAAAACCACCATGCGAGAGCCCCACGGTGGGCGCCAACTATCATGGAATTAACACGTCAGATGTCCTAGTGAGAGGACTTAGTCATGGAGCCATCACAACGAGATTAGCTAAAAGGGGTTAAACTGGACAAAGGACACGGGGAGTTTATACTGGTTCAGCCCCTTGCGGTGAATGTAAAAGCCTACGATCTAGTTGAGGTGGAATTGATGGGGTCTCAATGAGCAGGGAGCGAATCCGCTTTACCTATCTCTCGAGTTGTTGTTCTTGTCCCTGAACCGCCGCCAGGTCGTCCCTTTATATAAACAGGTTGACACCCGTCGGTTTACAGAACACTGAGGCCGGCTCATACACGTGTCCAACTCGGTTTATACCTTTCCTAACTTACAACACAAGTTTACACGCCTCATGCCGGTTTATGTTTATGGGCTCTAAACTGCCTTTGGGCTCTGGGCCTCTAAGCTTCAATGGTAGAACGCCATACTCCTTGTCTTCATGGGCTTCAATACGAATGAGCATAAACCGGCCCCTCCTGGGCGGTTTATACTCAGTAGTTATATCCCCAATAGCTTGCCAATCATCGGGCAAGTTCACCAAAGTCCACACTTTGTTCTCATACATGGATCCTATCTCAGATTTCATGGCCTCAAGCCATCTGCCAGAATCTGGGCTCATCATAGCTTCTTCATAGTTCGTAGGTTCGCCTTGGTCTAGTAACATGACTTCCAGGACATGATTACCATACCACTCTGGTGCGGATCCTGCTCTGGTCGACCGACGAAGTTTAGTAGTAACTTGATCTAAAGTTTTATGATCATCATCATTAGTTTCCTCTCTAGTTGGTGTAGGCATCACAGGAATGATTTTCTATGTTGTGCTACTTTCCAATTCGAGAGAAGGTACAATTACCTCATCAAGTTCTACTTTCCTCTCACTCACTTCTTCCGAGAGAAACTCCTTCTCTAGAAAGGAACCATTCTTAGCAACAAAGATCTTGCCTTCGGATCTGTGGTAGAAGGTGTACCCAGTAGTTTCTTTAGGGTATCATATGAAGACACACTTCTCCAATTTAGGTTCGAGCTTATCCGGCTGAAGCCTTTTGACATAAGCATCGCATCCCCAAACTTTAAGAAACGACAGCTTAGGTTTCTTGCCAAACCACAGTTCATACGGTGTCGTCTCAACGGATTTAGATGGTGCCGTATTTTACGTGAATGCGGCTGTCCGTAATGCATAACCCCAAAACGATAGTGGTAAATCGGTAAGAGACATCATAGAACGCACCATATCTAATAAAGTACGGTTACAATGTTTGGACACACCATTACGCTGTGGTGTTTGATACGTTTCCGTTGTATCTACTTTTCCTAATGCTTTTCCTCTTGTTTTGGACTCTAATTTGCATGATTCGAATGAAACTAACCCGGACTAATGCTATTTTCAACAGAACTCCCATGGTGTTGTTTTTGTGCAGAAATAAAAGTTCTCGGAATGGAACGAAACTTTGCGAGGATTTTTTATACAATAAAAGAGAATTTCTGGAGTCAAGAACCACCGGAGGAGGGGCGCCTGGGTGGGCACAACCCACCAGGGCGCGCCACCACCTCCAGGCGCACCCAGGTGGATTGTCCCCACCTGGTGGCCCTGCAAACCCTGAAACTGACACTATAAAATCCTATTTTTCCAGAAAAAATAGAGGAGAAAGAATTATCGCGTTTTACGAGACGGATCCACCGCCATCTCCTGTTCTTCATCAGGAGGCCAGATCTGGAGTCCGTTTGGGGCTCTGGAGAGGGGGATCTTCGATCTTCATCATCACCAACCCTTCTCCATCACCAATTACATGATGCTCCCCACCGGGAGTGAGTAATTCCTTCGTAGGCTCGCTGGTTGGTGAGGAGTTGGACGAGATTCATCATGTAATCGAGTTAGTTTTGTTAGGGCTTGATCCCTAGTATCCATTATGCTTTGAGATTGATGTTGCTATGACTTTTCCATGCTTAATGCTTGTCACTTTGGGCCCGGGTGCCATGATTTCAGATTTGAACCCTTTATGTTATCACCATTATATTTATGTTCTAGATCCGATCTTGCAAGTTATAGTCACCTACTACGTGTTATGATCCGGCAACCCCGGAGTGACAATAGTCGGGACCACTCCCGGTGATGACCGTAGTTTGAGGAGTTCATGTATTCACCGTGTGTTAATGCTTTGTTCCGGTTCTCTATTAAAACAAGGCCTTAATATCCCTTAGTTTCCAATAGGACCCCGCTGCCATGGGAGGGTTGCAAGTTATTTCCGTAAGCATGTATGACTATTTACGGAATACATGCCTACATTATATTTATGAACTGGAGCTAGTGCCGTATCGCCCTAGGTTATGACTATCTCATGGTGAATATCATCCAATGAATTGTTGATCCAATGCCTATGATTTTCCTACAAATTGATCTTGCTAAGTTACTACTACTGCTGTTACTACCATTACTACTACAAAACTATTACTATCACTATTACCCTTACTGTTGTTGCTGCTACCATTATCAAAACTATCATATTACTTTGCCACTGACCACTTTGCTGCAGATAATTAATCTCTGGGTGTGGTTGAATTGACAACTCAGCTACTAATACTTGCAAGTATTCTTTGGCTCCCCTTGTATCGAATCTATAAATTTGGGTTGAATACTCTACCCTTGGAAACTGCTGCGATCCCCTATACTTGTGGGTTATCAAGACCTTTTTTTGGCGCCGTTGCTGGGGAGCATAGCTATATTTGTTGAGTCACTTTGGATTATTATAAAATTATCAATATGAAGAATCTGAAGGATGCTAAGACTAAGATTTTTCCCTCTAAGACGAGGGGAGGTAAGGAACTGCCATCCAGCTCCGCTTTAGATTCACCTTCTGTTAAAAATAGACTTGCAACACCACTACATGTTATTAATTCTGATATGTTGCAGGTTATTGATGATGCTACTTCTGCTATGAATACTACCCATGATGATGCTAGTACCTTGCTTGATGATAATGTGCCACTAGGTGAATTTCTTGATAAACAAATTGCTAGAGTAAGACAACATGATATTGTTGAAATTGATGATGAACTTGAAACTGAAAATCTTGAAACACCTACTAGAACTAGCCCTCCTAGATATGAATTGCCAAAGGTACCGGAAGGTTATGCTATGTGTGAGGAGGCAACTAGAGATATTCTTGCTTGTAAGGATAGAGATGATCTAGAAAAATTATTATGCAAGTATAAAGAAAGATCTTTGAATTCTAGAATGAAATGTGATCCTAAGTTTGCTACTTCACCTATCTTTATTGATGATAAGGATTATGAATTCTCTGTCGACCCAGAGCTGATTACTTTGGTTGAATCTGATCCTTTCCATGGTCATGAAATTGAAACCGTTGTGGCACATCTTACTAAATTGAATGACATATCCACCCTTTTTGCTCATGATGAGAAGATTCGCTATTACTATATTCTCAAGTTATGTCCGTTCTCATTAAAGGGTGATGCTAAAGCTTGGTACAATACTCTTGCTCCTGGTTGTGTGCGTAGTCCCCAGGATATGATTTATTACTTCTGTGAAACATATTTCCCTGCTCATAAGAAACAAGCTGCCTTGCAGGAAATATTACTTTGTGCAAATTGAAGAAGAGAGTATCCCACAAGCTTGGGGGAGGCTCTCCAACTGCTTAATGCTTTGCCTGATCATCCTCTTAAGAAAAAATGAAATACTTGATATCTTCTATAATGGACTAACCGATGCTTCTAGGGATTTCCTAGATAGTTGTGCTGGTTGTGTTTTCAGGGAACGAACTATTGAGCAAGCTGAAGAATTATTGAATAACATGTTGAAACATTATGATGATTGGACTCCTCCTGAAACACCGCCTAAATCTACTCCGAAGAAGACGGGTATCTTATATCTCAGCCCTGAAGATATGCAATAGGCAAAGAAATCTATGAAGGAAAAAGGTACTAAAGCAGAGGATGTTAAAAATTTACCTCCTATTGAAGAAATACATGGGCTTGATACACCACCACCACCTAAGGTGGTAGAGGAAAATTATTTAATGGAATTCAATGATAGTGATAATCCTCATAATAAACATCCTAGTCAATGCCTTTATGAGTTTGATAATTACACTAGAAAGCAAGATTACTTCAATGCAAATGTTATGAAACAATTGAAATACAACTCTGATATGATTGCTCGCTTAAGTGACTTGTTATTTAGAATCTCAAATGATGTTAGAGGTGTGGGGAAACATGCCTCTATGGTTCAAACTCAATTAGAACAAGTTGCTAAATCTCAAAGTGAGTTGCTTGATGAAATGAACAATAATATAAGTGACTTTGCTGTTAGAGTAGCAACTAGAGGAGGTAAAATGACTCAGGAACCACGTTATCTGGAGGGACACCCAAAGAGAATTGAACAAGACTCTCAAAGAATTAACACTGATGCACCTAGTCCTTCTAAAAAGAAAAAGAAGAAGAAAAATAATAGGACTTTGCCTGCTTCTAATGAACCTGAAGTAGAAAAACTTCCTAATAATGATAATGAAGTTTCCATATCTGATGCTGATCAATTTGGTAATGAACACTCACCTTCTGATAATGAAAAGGATAATTATGAGGTTCATGAAGACACTCAAACAAATGATAAAGAACTAGACAATGATGTTGAGAGATAACCAGTTGTTGATCTTGATAACCCACAACCCAAGAATAAAAGATGTGATAAAAGAGACTTTGTTGCTAGAAAACACGGTAAGGAAATAGAACCATGGGTTCAAAAACCTATGCCATTTCCACCTAAGTCAACTGAAAAGAAAGATGATGAAGAATTTGAACGCTTTGCTGAAATGCTAAGGCTAGTCTTTTTGCGTACTCGCTTGACTAATATCTTAAAAATGCCTCCCTGTGCAAAGTACATGAAAGACATCATCACCAATAAGAGAACATACCGGAAGCTGAAATCTCCACCATGCTTGCTAATTATACTTTTAAAGATGGAGTACCTAAAAAACTTGGAGATCCGGGAATACCAACTATACCTTGCTCCATCAAAAGAAACTATGTGAAAACTGCTTTATGTGATTTGGGAGCTGGTGTTAGTGTTATGCCTTTCTCTTTATATAAATGACTTGATTTGAACAAACTCACACCTACTGAAATATCTTTGCAAATGGCTGACAAGTCAACTGCCATACCTATCAGTATTTGTGAGGATGTGCCCGTTGTTGTTGCTAATGCTATTATTCTGACTGACTTTGTTGTACTTGAGATGCCCGAGGGAGACAACATGTTGATTATCCTTGGTAGGCCCTTCTTGAATACAGGAGCTATTATTGATTGCAATAAAAGTAAGGTCACTTTTCACATCAATGGTAATGAGCATACGGTGCACTTTCTGAAGAAACAATTCCAAGTGAATGGTATTAATGTTATTGAAAAATCTCTGACAATCACTATTGGGAGTTTCCAACTACCCCTACCTACTATTAAAAAGAAATATGAAATGCTTATTGTTGGGGACATTCATATCCCCATTGAGGTTACTTAGTGATTCACGAAAGTTCTTCGGTTTCATGCTAATCGGAAGTGGTTGTTAATAAGACTTGATCAACCTTATTAATGGACCATTTTTGAGAGGTATGATGTTGATGAATTTAGTGAGCACTACCTTTTATCCTACCTTTTGTCTTCTCTTTTTATTAGTTAAATAAAATAAAATGCCATGCTTTTTCTCTTTTCTGAGTTTTCTGTGTAATAAAAAAATGACCCAAAATAAAAGTTCTCAAAATGCTCTGAAAATTTAATACAATTCTTTTGAATATTTAAGAATTTTTGGTGCAAATAATATCAGAGGGAGGTGCACCAGGTGGGCACAACACACCTGGGCGCGCCAGGATCCCCATGCGCGCCCTGGTGGGTTGTGGTCCCCATGTGGGCCCCCTCACTTATCTCTTCTTCCCAAATCACCACATTCCTCCAGAAAAAAAATCACCATTGCTCTCTCTCTCTCTCGCTCTCTCTCTCTCTCTCTCTCTCTCTCTCTCTCTCTCTCTCTCTCTCTTGTGTCCTTGCTCCCGAAACCGCGGATTTTGATCTCTTTGCTCGAAGCTCCGTTTTCTAAACTGTTTCAGGGAATTGTTGCTTGGCATGTGACTCCTCCATGTGTCCAATTAGTTTTTGCTTTAGTGGTTTATATTTTGAATAATTAGCTACTCTTGGTGCTGATGTAGATGATCTTGCATGTTGAATTCTTAGAGTTCTAAGTAGTTTGAATGCTTGCTATGGCCTCTATACATCCCTATGAGTAGTTGCTTACAATCTTGTGAAGTTTTGTTGAGAAAAAAATTTGTGGACTAAATGTTTTAGAATTTTGTTCATAGGAAAAAGATGAGTATCTTTAGGATGTTTGCTTCCAAGAAGACCTCCAAGGGAGTTACTCGGGAGTCATCTGACAGAGATGTCCATACTCGGAGATTGGCGGAATTACGGCCATGCGAATGGCCGCATAATCTGTTCATGGAAGGGACCGGAATCCTTTACGAGTTTGCACAATATGCTGCTAATGTTGGCCTCACTGACTTCATCGCAGCTAAATGGGAACAATATCATCTTCTCACAAATTCCTTTGTGCAAAATTTTCATTTCCATTCTAGGAATAATCCCCCTGGTGTGAGGATTCTGTGGCTTGGGCTGAAGATTTGCAGTGGAAGTCTTCACAGCCTCTTGAAGCACAACCTATGGAGCCTCAGGCTGAGGAATCTCAGGAGTAGTTTCTTCTGCTATTTTCTTGTCCATTTCATCAGCACTACTGGCTAGAACTTCTTCAATGATAGAGTGAAGTGAAGCTTGACCTTGATCAGAACCCGTATGAATTTCTTCAGTTTGCACGGGGGACTGAGGAATTTTTTGCATAGGAGTGGTCAGAGGAGAATTGGGATGATGACTTTCCCAATAATCATCATTCACCACTGGAGTCGTAGACCCGATGTCCACATCCTCTTCTTCAGCTTCAATTTCTTCAACGTCTGCCTCTTCAGCAGTGAACTAAGGCAGGGGCGATGATTCTTGTAGTGGTGAAGGGATTTCATCCACTTCAATTTCATCATCCAACTGCTCTGACGTAGCAGCAGATGGATTCTCTTCATCAGTGTCATCAGTGATGACATATTCTTCACCAAAAGGAACAATCTCCTTTGATGGAATGACAGTCAGAGGAACAACATCAATTGGATTCTGGAATGAGCTTGTCAAAGTCTTCACTTTCTTTGGAGCTAAAGACTTTGAGGCATCTGATGCTTTCCTCTTCTTCACTGCTGCCCTTTCCGTAGCCTTTGGCTTTTTCACTTCTGATGCAGAAGGAAGGTGAGTGCTTTTCATCCATGATGACTTTGCAGGAGGAGCAGATGAAAGAGGCACAGATTCTTCAGGCACAACTGTTGCAGTTGCCCTAGCAGGATCAGTTTCTTCAGGCACAACAGCAAATTCTTCAGTTGGCCTGGGTTCATCTTCAAGCGCAACATCGGTGATTGCCCTGGCAGTTTCATCAGGAGCTGGAATAGCATCATCAACCCTGGCACTCTCAGTGTCATCAGCATCTTGATTTTCATCAGTTGTGCTGGCATGTTCTTTAGTGGGCTGAGCAGATGCTTCACCCTGAGGAATTTCTTGTTGTGCTTCAGCAGCAACATTTGTCTTGAGGCCTTCGCCAGCTTGACAAATCTGACTTTGACACCTAGGCAATCAGCATGATACGCATCAAATTCATCACTGAGAGCTTTGATTTCAGACTGTATAGTCACAAGTTGTTCAGTGGTCATGTTCACAACATTTTTCTTTGGAAAATGCTCCTTCTTGTACCGAGCTTTCTTCACTGATCTGGCCTTATCGAATTTCCACTTTTCTTTAGCGATGAAGGCAGTCAACATGTGACTTTGTCCCGGTGTGAGGTTCAGATCAGGTAGAGGTGTGTTGGGATCTTTATGCCAAAGAGCGATGAAATCAAGGATCTTCTTCGGATCCAGCAGAAGTGGCACAACACTACCTTTGGCACTAGCGGCAGGATATAAACAATAGCCGGGTTAAAGTCATCTTATTTAGAACTCCCAAGCACAATACAAGTATTTTACTTGGCACTTGGGGGCTAATGCATATTGCTCTTTCTTGAGGATAGTTTTATGATGACCCGGTTATGGTATGGTGGCTATAGCCGGTTTATGGGGTTATATGCTCAAAGTTTATGGACATATATGATAATGAGACCCGGCTTATCTTGACAGATTAAGCCGGCCTTTGGGGGCTACATGTGCAAAGTTGAAATCTTATTATTGGAAGTCCCGGTTTATCTTGAAAGTATAAGCCGGCCTGTCGGTGTCAAAACCGGTGGATCTCGGGTAGGGGGTCCCGAACTGTGCGTCTAGGCGGATGGTAACAGGAGACAAGGGACGCGATGTTTTACCCAGGTTCGGGCCCTCTTGATGGAGGTAAAACCCTACGTCCTGCTTGATTAATATTGATGATGTGTATTACAAGAGTGGATCTACCACGAGATCAAGGAGGCTAAACCCTAGAAGCTAGCCTATGGTATGATTGTTGTAATGGATGTTGTGTCCTACGGACTAAAGCCCTCCGGTTTATATAGACACCGGAGAGGGCTAGGGTTACATAGATTCGGTTACAATGGTAGGAGATCTACATATCTATATTGCCAAGCTTGCCTTCCACGCCAAGGAAAGTCCCATCCGGACACGGGGCGAAGTCTTCAATCTTGTATCTTCATAGTCTTGGAGTCCGGCAGACGATGATAGTCCGGCTGTCCGGACACCCCCTAGTCCAAGACTCCCTCAGTAGCCCCCGAACCAGGCTTCAATGACGATAAGTCCAGCGCGTATGTAGTCTTCGGCGTTGCAAGGCGGGTTCTCCTTCAAGTTCCATGTACCTGCCGAACAGTGTCCGGCTTCCTCATTAATGTTGCGCTTCTTGGATCCCACGCCCAATAATGGCCTTCTTCCACGCGTCGCACGAATGCGAAAAGCCAGGGTATCTTTTATGTTTTACCCCCTAGTTGTGCAAATAATCTGCCTATAAGAGAGGCAAGAATCCAGATCCAAATCACACCATCTTCCTCCCGCAAATACTCATCGGAGCGCTTCCGACCAAGAATCCATTCCAACATGGACCGTCAACGCGGCTCCTCTTCTCGCGCTCCCAGCCCTCTGCCAGGAGATTGGAGGAGATGCTCTGTTCCGCACAACGAGCTGGTGAAGCTCCAAGCGGGGGGATATCTTCCTCCGGCCTTCATGGTTCCGGTTCGAGCCGGGCTGGCCACCTACAAAGGTGGGAAGCAAGCGGAGGCTACCCCAAGTCCCAACAAAGGGGAGCGGGTATGCTTCGTCCCCTATCTGATAAGGGGGCTCGAATTCCCTGTACATCCGTTCCTCCGCGGGCTCCTGGAGTTCTACGGACTCCACCTCCATCACCTCATGCCCGCCTCTATCCTGCATATTGCGGGTTACGTAGCTCTTTGCGAGCTATTTCTGGGCGTCGAGCCCCATTTCGCGCTGTGGAAGAGATTGTTCTGCCTTGTACCCCGCTCTCATGAGGGGTCCATATATCAAGTGGGCGGCGCCGAAATATGGCTCATTGCCGGGACGGGATATCCATCTGGAACCCCTAAGAAGGCATCCGAAGACTGGCCTTCGGAATGGTTTTATATAGAAGACGCTCCGCTGCCGGACCCTGTTCGGATCGGCCTCCCGGAGTTCAGCAATGCTCCTCTGAAGAAACGCCTTAGTTGGCGTCCGCGGAGCCCCCAACTGGAGGAAGACAAGAGCGTCCATTATCTGATGGGCCGGATAAGGTTACTGGCCCATTCCGGGTTGACCATGATTGGAGTCATGGCAACATGCATTATGTGGGGGATGCAGCCACTACAATACAGGGGCCACCCCATGTGGGATTTCAACAGGGAGGACGATGCCACCCGTCATGGCCGCAAAGGGCTGGACTCGGCCGAAGACCTGGTGAAGATCCTGTACGGCCTGTATAAGGGGGAGAAGGAGGATTTCCTTCGGACGAACCCGTTGAATGGGTTCTCCATGAATAATCCCCGGCCTTGGGTAAGTGAACACTCTGCGTGTCCAACCCATGCTTTTGAAACTTAAGTTTCTTATATTGTGTTCTTTTTTTGACGCAGGAGCTGCGCCGGGTCGTGGAGGACATGCTAAGTCTAGCTCCGCAACCCGAGGATCCGGAGAGATCCCGGGATCCGGCCTCCGAAGAGGATCCGGACATAAAGGTGGAGCTAATCGACGGGGTGTTCCACCAGCTCAGCATGGATAATGCTTTAGTCGCCATTACGGCTGACTATCCCGGACTATATCCGGCCTCCCAAGTGATTGTGACCGAAGTCCCGACACCGTTATTTCTTCCCTGTTCATTTCTGACCTTCGCATACGATGGCGTTTTGCAGGAAGCGCCTTCAGGGCGGGAAGCCGAGCCCGCGGCGGCTGACCAACAAAGGCCAGTCCGGACCAGTAGGCGGAAGAGGAGCGCGGCGCGGACTGAAACGTCGCTGCAAAGGTATAGCTCACAGTTCATTATTTGGAGCAACGTTCCTAGGAAGCGTTTGAGTGCTCATGACTTTTTAGGAGGAAAAGCGCCCGCCGGACTGCGGGCGTGGAGGTTGCCAATCCAACCTCTACCAGACAGGCTCCAACATCTGGTCTGGAGGGGGAGGCGAGCGCAAGGCGCGAGCCGGACACTCCTCCAACGGAGGATGCCGACAGACTGTCCGCCACCAAGTCTAAGGTGGAGAGTGCCATGAACCATAAGCACCGCCGGACAGTATTTCGTGACGCGTGCTTCTCCCCCGAGGCGTTGAATGCCTTTAACACGGGGGACGCGCACCTCCATGCTGCTCAAGATGGTTTTACCAGAGCCACGGAGCAGTATGTAAAAGACATACGGGTAAGAGAATTTAATAGTTATATATGTCAGTAGCCCCCGAGACTTAAAGTAGTTATATTAACTAATTTAAGGATCATATGAAACGCAGGATCTTACCGAGAAGAATACCCAACTGTTTCAGGAGCTGCAAGAGTGCAAGGCCCAACTTGAGGCCGCACTCGCTGCCGCAGGAGGAAACACAGAGACCCCTCCTGGTAACACATTATTTGGAAAATATAAGTGATGTGCAGCGTGCGCGTAAGTCTAATAATGACATTGCAGGTGCTGCCGGACAAGATCCGGACAGGCAAGAACTACTGCGTCAGCTCAAGGCCGGCGAGAGGGTGCTGAACAGAGTGCAGCAAGAAAGGAACAAGCTCCAATATGCCCACGCCCAGCTTGGAGAAGAGCTGAAAGGCGTTCGGGCCGAGCTGTCCGGCTCCGTTAAGGAGAATTAGCGGCTTCGTCGCGGCATTTATAGTAAGTGCTTGAGCGAACTCCTTTGAAAAGAAGAGTTCGGCGAGGAAGTCAATTGACAAGATATGTCTGTAGGTATACTCACAGGTCGTCCTGCAGAGGAGATGCCCGTATCGACGGGTGATCAACTTCCCGAGCTGTTGCAGCTGCTCGAACGAGTTCGGCAGGCAATGCGCGGCGTCGTCCAGGCTTTATGGCCGGCCCTCTCCCTACCCGAAGGCCTTGGGGAGCTTGCGGAGAAGCTTCAGGGAGTGCGGCAGCGCTTCCGTATATGGAAGATTTCGGCCTGCCGCCAAGGTGCCAGGGAGGCCTGGGCCATGGTGAAGACGTGGTACAAGAAGGCGGATCCCAACCATATGGCCGAGGTCGGACCTGTGGGGCCCGACGGGAAGGAGATCCCTGTGAGCTTAGTATACGGCCAAGTAGAGTTGGCCGCTAAATTTTCCCAACGGGACTGTAAATTGGACAGCCTGTTAGACGGGATTGAGGAGGAATACAGTCAGTCAATGTGACAATGTATTGAAAATGACATGTAAAATGCCTTCTAGTCGGATTGTAGATCGTTTGTCTTTGCCGACCTTTTTGCTTCAGCCTCGGGACCCTAGAGTCCGGAGTGTGTCCGAATACCTTCTCGATTAAAAAACAACCGGGGCATGCATGGAGACCAGGCGTAGGGGTCATTAGTGCTTTATCAGACAAGTGCCCAACTAGTTATGTTATATTACATGGTTAGTAAGAAACATCTTCCAGGGAGAATAGTTCCGTTAAGGGTTCCTTTCCCTGGGAGGCATGCCCTAAAGTGCATGTCTGGACTGCGAAAAGAGCAGAAAAACATCTGGGGGCAGATAAATAAGTAGGTAAAAAATCATCTTTCAAGTCACCGACCGAATATTCCCTTAAGAATGCTAGCTTTCGGCTTCACCCAGTCTGAGGTACACATCCGGCTGACCCGGCAGTAACAATCGCAGAGGTGCTCCCTTTACCTCCTAGCCGAACAATCGGTAACGTAGGGGTAAGCACAGGAGCCAGGCAACCCAGCTTGGCCAAAACTTAAGTCATATCGATGCATATAATGGTGAATAAAAGGTACATGTGGAAGCTTGACACATGTGCTGGGCATGAAGCCCTTATAATTAAGCTTCTGGTAAAGAAGCCCCCAGGTATAATGAGTGCGGATGGCACATCAAGTGTGTGCGAACAATGCGCAAGTAGGCCCTTAAGGGCTTTTTAATAGAAGGGTTAAGAGAAGAAAGAGAAACAAAAGACAGCTGAAGTGTAAAAATTTGAGCAGGGGAAGGGGACGAACTCTTAGTCCGGCGCTAGGCATAGAATCTTCGGAGGCGGGCTGCGTTCCATGGGTTCGGCTCGAGTCGGTTGTCCGACGCATTTCATAGACGGTATGCTCCGCCGGTCAGGACTTGATTGATAATGAAGGGGCCCTCCCATTTGGGCTTGAGCTTGTCCTTTTTCTTGTCCGGCAGGCGTAGAACTAGTTCGCCAACGTTGTAAGTCTTGGCCCGTACTTCTCTGCTTTGATATCTTCGAGCCTGCTGCTGATAGAATGTGGAACGAGCCTTGGAGACGTCGCGTTCTTCCTCCAATGTGTCCAAGCTGTCCTGCCGATCCAGCTCGGCTTCTCTTTCTTCGTACATGCGCACTCGAGGTGAGTCATGAATGATGTCGCAGGGCAGAACTGCCTCTGCGTTGTATACCATACAACATGGTGTGAATCCGATAGTACGGTTGGGTGTTGTCCGCAGCCCCCAGAGTACGGAGTCGAGCTCCTCTACCCAGTGCGTGTCAGATTTCGTAAGTGACCGCACTAATCTGGGTTTAATGCCGCTCATTATTAGACCATTTGCTTGTTCCACTTGACCGTTGGTTTGAGGATGATAGACTGAAGCGTAATCGAGCTTAATGCCCATATTTTTGCACCATGATTTAACCTCGTCGGCCGTAAAGTTCGTGCCGTTATCGGTGATGATGCTGTGGGGGACACCAAAACGGTGTACTACCCCGGAGATAAAGTCTATCACTGGTCCGGACTCTGCCGTTTTGACTGGCTCGGCCTCTATCCATTTGGTGAATTTGTCCACCATGACCAATAGGTACCTTTGCTTGTGGGTTCCTCCTTTAAGGGGTCCAACCATGTCAAGCCCCCAGACCGCGAACGGCCAGGTTATGGGTATAGTTTTGAGGGCGGTGGGTGGCATATGGCTCTGATTAGCAAAGAGCTAACAATCGACGCATCTTTGGACTAAGTCCTGAGTATCTGCTCGGGCCGTCGGCCAATAAAATCCTGTACGGAATGCCTTTCCTACAAGGGCCCGAGCTACGGCGTGGTGTCCGCCTAGTCCGGCATGAATTTCAGCCAGGAGGTTTCGCCCTTCCTCTTCGGAGATACACCTTTGAAGGACTCTGGTTGTGCTTTTGTTATAAAGTTGTCCCTCATGGACCTTGTAGGCTTTAGATCGCCGGACAATGCAGCAGGCCTCATTTTGGTCTTCGGGAAGCTCCTGCCTAAGCAAGTAGGCTAGGAATGGTTCTATCCACGGGGCAATTACTGCCATTATGTCGTGGGCTGAAGGTGTTATGTCATCGGCTGAATCGCCGGTTGGTGCGGCTTTTTCCGGTTTGTTATTTCCGGACTCCTCTTCCCATAGTACGGATGGCTTGAAGAGCCGTTCCAGGAAGATGTTAGGAGGGACAGCGTCGCGTTTTGCGCCGATGCGTGCCAGTACGTCGGCTGCTTGGTTATTATCCCGGGCTACGTGATGGAATTCAAGTCCTTCAAACCGGGCTGACATTTTTAGGACAGCGTTGCGATATGCTGCCATTTTTGGATCCTTGGCGTCAAAGTCTCCATTTATTTGGGATATTGCGAGGTTTGAATCCCCGCGCACATCTAGGCGTTGAATGCCCATGGAGATTGCCATCCGGAGACCATGTAAAAGGGCCTCGTATTCGGATGCGTTGTTGGAGTCCGTGTACATTATCTGAAGTACGTATTGGACTATGTCCCCGGTCGGGGACGTCAATACGACGCCAGCCCCCAATCCGGCCAACATTTTAGAGCCGTCGAAGTGCATAATCCAATTGGAGTATGCGCCGTACTCTTTAGGGAGTTCGGCTTCGGTCCATTCAGCGACAAAGTCAGCCAAAACTTGTGACTTTATAGCTCGCCGAGGTTTGTAAGTTATATCGAATGGTAAGAGCTCAATGGCCCATTTTGCAATCCTACCTGTCGCGTCGCGGTTGTTTATAATGTCATTGAGTGGTACTTTAGAGGCCACTGTTATCGAACACTCTTGAAAGTAGTGTCGGAGCTTCCCGGATGCCATGAACACCGCATACGCTATCTTCTGATAGTGCGGGTAACGGGACTTGCAGGGTGTTAACATAGTGGATACGTAGTACACTGGTTTTTGAAGAGGGAATTTATGCCCTTCTGTCTCTCGTTCGACGACGAGTACCGCGCTTACAACTTGATGCGTTGCTGCGATGTATAACAACATTGGTTCGCCCAGGTTGGGCGCAGCCAGGACCGAATTTGTTGCCAATATGGCCTTTATTTCTTCGAGTCCGGCAGTGGCAGCATCTGTCCACTCGAAGTGTTCGGTGCGCCTAAGGAGGCGATAGAGGGGCAATGCCTTTTCTCCTAGACGGGAGATAAAGCGGCTTAGAGCCGCCACACATCCAGTCAATTTTTGTATTTGCTTGAGGTCTTTTGGGATATCTAGCTGTGATAGAGCTCGGATCTTGGCTGGGTTTGCTTCAATTCCTCTACCGGATACAATGAAGCCCAGTAGCTTTCCGGCTGGGTACGCCGAAAACGCATTTTTCCGGATTCAGCTTGATGTCATATGCTGTGAGGTTGTCGAATGTGAGCCTCAAGTCGTCTACTAGAATTTCGACGTGTTTGGTTTTGACGACTACGTCGTCTACGTATGCCTCTACTGTTTTGCCGATCTGGGTGGCCAGACATGTTTGAATCATGCACTGATATGTTGCGCCGGTGTTTTTAAGTCCGAAGGGCATCGTGTTGAAGCAGAATGGTCCATATGGAGTGATGAATGCCGTTGCGGCTTGGTCTGCTTCCGCCATCTTAATTTGATGGTATCCGGAGTATGCGTCAAGGAAGCACAATGAATCGTGTACTACAGTAGCATCGATTATCTGGTCGATGCGGGGGAGGGGGAAGGGATCCTTTGGGCAGGCCTTGTTGAGGTCTTTAAAACCGACGCATAGGCGCCAGGATTTGTCCTTCTTTGGTACCATTACTAGGTTTGCTAGCCAATCTGGATGTTTGATATCTCTGATGAATCCGGCTTCCAATAGTTTGGCTAGCTCTTCTCCCATTGCCTGTCTTTTGGGTTCGAAAAATCGTCGAAGAGCCTGTTTGACTGGCTTGAATCCTTTTAGGATGTTTAGGCTGTGTTCTGCCAATCTGCGTGGGATTCCGGGCATATCCGAGGGGTGCCAGGCGAAAATGCCCCAATTTTCCCGAAGGAATTCTCGCAGTGTGGCGTCTACATCAGGGTTCAATTGTGCCCCGATGGAGGCCGTCTTTGTAGGGTCCGTTGGATGGACCTGGAATTTTACTATTTCATCTGCTGGTTTAAAGGAGGTGGACTTGGATCTCTTATCGAGTATCACATCGTCCCTATTCACCATAGAGCGCAGTGCGGTGAGTTCTTCTGCCGCTAGGGCTTCGGATAGTGCCTCCAGGGCTAATGCGGCTGTCTTGTTTTCGGCGCGGAGTGCTATGTCCGGATCACTAACGAGAGTGATTATTCCGCCGGGCCCAGGCATTTTGAGCTTCATGTACCCATAATGGGGTACGGCTTGAAAAATTGTGAATGCCTCTCGTCCTAATATAGCGTGATATCCGCTGTTGAACGGGGCCACTTGGAACGTGACTTCTTCGGATCTGTAATTGTCCGCCGAGCCGAACACCACATCGAGTGTGATTTTTCCTGTGCAGCGCGCTTCCCGGCTAGGGATTATTCCTCTGAAGGTTGTGCTGCTTCGCTCAATGCGGCTCCAGTCTATTTCCATTTTTTGAAGGGTTTCCTCGTAGATGAGGTTTAATCCGTTGCCGCCATCCATGAGGACCTTTGTAAGTCGAAAGCCGTCCACTATTGGACTAAGTACCAGTGCGGCTGGTGCTCGGGCTGTTCGGAATTTAGGTTCGTCACTGGCGTTGAAGGTGATGGCTGTGTCGCTCCATGGATTTGTTGTTGCTACTTGGTAGACTTTGGCGAGGCTGCGGATTGTTCGTTTCCGCATATTATTTGATGCGAAAGTCTCGAAGACTGTTGATACCGTACCGGTATTGTTGGAGTGGTTTTCCGGGGCTAGAAGCTCCTCGCCACTTTTGGCCACCTGCCGTAATATCCAACATGCTCGAAGGCTATGTGTTGGGATGGCGCCTTCTGTACTGTGAATTTTACAGGGTCTGCTAAGCCATCCCTCCAGTACGGTTCCGTGCCCTCTATGGGGTTTTTGCTTTTTGATTTTTGTGTCCGGTGCCTGAGTGTAATGCACCCTTTTGTTGCAGACTAGGGTTGTATTCGGGGCCGGATTGTCCCAGAATTTATTTTCGGTTTTCCGGAAACTCTCCATCGCACAGTACTTTCATACTATGGACGCCAGGTCGGCGAAGCTTGTAATTTCACGACGGCTGACGGCGTTCAGGATTCCCTCGTCCGTGCAATTATTGCAAAAAATTGAGATTGTGTTTTCCTCTCGGCAGTCCTTTATCCTGTCCATAACCAGGAGGAATCTGGCCCAGTAGTGATGTACTGTTTCAGCGGGCTCTTGCCGAATTAGAGATAGATCACATATGTCTGGGCGGGTGGGTGGAATTAAGTCCGGAACCCTACCCATCTCGAGGCTCGAAGGCCGGGAAGTTTCCAAATTTGGAATCTTTGATTGTTGGACGTTGTCCAACGAGTCCGGAATGATGCCTGACTTTAAGTTCAGTGCTCGATCGAAGTCCGTCCCTCCGCGGGAATCTGGCATGGAGGGTTCGGGAGCCCGGACATGGCTAGTTTTCAATACAGGAGAAGAGTCGCCGCATTGTTCCTCTACCACTGCAACATGGTGGGTGACCTGGGGAGAGTTAATCTCTCTCAGATCGGTTTTAAGCCCAATCTGATTGTAGTCTGTAGCGACTCCCAGGGCGGCGATGCGATCCAAGAGCTCGTTGATAGTCGAGAGCTCTATTGGATCCAGCCACTCGGCAAATTCCGAGCTGATGTGAAGATTGCTTTTGACGACTTGAGAAGTCATTGTCGAAGCGGTGGACGGACAGGCGGTCATAAGAAAACCACCTAGCCGTATAGTTTGGCCGGCGGCCAAGGCTCCTTTGGCGAAAATACCGTCCTTGAAGACGGGAGAAGGCATCCTTCCTATCGGTGACGGCACAGAGGAACTCTCAATGAAAGCACCAATGTCCGTGTCAAAACCGGCGGATCTCGGGTAGGGGGTCCCGAACTGTGCATCTAGGCGGATGGTAATAGGAGACAAGGGACGCGATGTTTTACCCAGGTTCGGGCCCTCTTGATGGAGGTAAAACCCTACGTCCTGCTTGATTAATATTGATGATGTGTATTACAAGAGTGGATCTACCACGAGATCAAGGAGGCTAAACCCTAGAAGCTAGCCTATGGTATGATTGTTGTAATGGATGTTGTGTCCTACGGACTAAAGCCCTCCGGTTTATATAGACACCGAAGAGGGCTAGGGTTACATAGAGTCGGTTACAATGGTAGGAGATCTTCATATCCGTATTGCCAAGCTTGCCTTCCACGCCAAGGAAAGTCCCATTCGGACACGGGGCGAAGTCTTCAATCTTGTATCTTCATAGTCTTGGAGTCCGGCGGACGATGATAGTCCGGCTGTCCGGACACCCCCTAGTCCAGGACTCCCTCACGGCCCTTGGGGGCTACTGGATTTGATCTACAAAGCTATTTAAAGTCAACATCACATTCTATTCTACCATGTCCAGTAAACTTGGCAGCTAATGGAAGTGTATTCATACGAAGAGAGCTGTAGTGTTTACCTCAAAGCACTCCTTCATCAAGTTTACTAAGCCGGCTTCAAAGTCACGGCTTGTGTACAGGTGGTTCAAGTACCCAGAGTGGATCTCTTGAGCACTGAAGTGGGCATAGATCTCCAGATTGGCTGCCCATTTGCCTTTATCAGCAACATAAATTTCTTCCTTAGCGTTGTGCTTTGATAAGACAGTGGGGTTGCCTGGCTCTTTATAACCATGCCCAGTAATGACAACGTCATCAACCTTTTCTTTAGCCGGCTTGATAGGGCTTGGTGGCTTAATGGGGCTTGGTTGGTGGTGGCTGGATCAACATCCATCTGGTCCATGTCAATATTGTGATCGACCATTGGCGGTTCATTGACTGTGGCTTCAGGGGCTTGGTGGGAGGTCTCTGCTGACTGCTGCTCCGGCTCAGTGGGGTTCCCAGTGGTTTTTGTCACCTTCATTTTCTTGCTAGGCTTTGCCATAGCCCTGTGAATGAAACACAAGAGGAGGTTAGTACAACAATTGAGTGTATAATTGAAAGCAAAGTTTTGACAAGTCTTACCCAGGAACCGGTTTGAAGGCCGGGACATGAGTCCCCGTTGAGTCGCCAGAGGAAGAATGAGACGTTATCTGATAATTTGAATTGGAAGGATTAAGAGGTTGTCGAAAAAGAGCGGCCCTGGGATAAGTTAAGTCGGAGTTTGTTGAGACCTCTGGACAACGCTTGCGAGGAGCTGGAGTGTTTGGTAAGCAGGAGGAAAGGATCCCGCTTCCGCTGTTCTGGGTTGTGTGGCGAGCTTCATGTTGCTGCTTCTTCAAAATAAAGTCGGGATCCAAATAAGACAAAGGATGAGAAAACCTTACTTCTGGCTTGCTTGGCGAGTTTTCTGTTTTGGCATAGATTCTGAGCTAGAGGAAAGAACAATTACCTCTTCGTCACCCGCACGGCTGGCTTCCGCTTCCTCCTGAGAATAGTCATTGTCAATGAGATGTACAAAAAATGAGCCAAGAGACTCAAGTTCTACCTCCGACTCATCATCGTCACCATCATCATCCAAGTTTAACTTGGAGGGATTGGTCTTATTCTTGATAGGCCTTTTGGTGGCCTTGGTTTTGGTCAGGGACGGCTTCACCGGCTTATCTTGTGGCTTCTTCTTCCAAAATGGAGAATCGGCCTGTTGGGGTCAGATGATCATAAGTGGACAATATTAATGAAAGCATGATTTAGATTGGAAGCATGGTGTGCAACACTTACAGCTGGCGGCTGTTTGAAGGTGCAGTAAAGACTAAGTCCGGTTTTACTACATTTTGCCTAGGTTTTGTTCAACAAAGCCTTGGTCGCTTTAGTGACTTCGGCATCAGATAGTTGAATTTCACAGTGGTGTTGGGGATCCTTCAAATTGCCGGTGTATTCGCACATTAAGCCAGGCCGACGGCTTAATGGAAGGATCCTCCATGAGACCCAACACCGAACAAGGTCGATGCCGGTTAAGCCGTTAGCCATGAAGGCTCTTAGCTTTGAAAAAGTGGGCGCATGCTTGGCCCGTTCCTTTGTGCTGATCCATGGTGGGAGTGGATGTGTGTTGCTAAGTCGGTGGTCACGGTAACCCGACAGACGATTCTCGTTTGCTGGAGAGGTGTCTTAGCAATAGAACCAAGTCTGGTTCCTCAGTCCAAGCTTGGGATGACTGGGCGGCTTGGCATAGGGGAAACCGGCTTCTTTCCTCTTCTGAATTGAAACTCCACTGTTCAACCATGGATTCAAACTGGGCCCGTCAGTAAACTCTATCTGATGGTTTAAGTAATAAAGTTCTCTAAACAGTTCAACCGTGGATTCTTCTTGAAGATAAGCTTCACAAAATACTTGGAAGTTGCAAATATTGGACACGGAATTGGGCCCAATGTCTTGACGGTGAAGTTGGAAAAGGTGCAGCACGTCCTGAAAGAATTTTGAACCGGGCAGGGTAAACCCATGGATCATGTGATCAGTGAAAACAAGTACTTCTGCTTCCTTGGGCTCAGGAGGATTTTCAAGGCCTGGCACCCTCCAGTGGATGTCCTCTTTCTTGGCTAAGGCGCTAGCTGCAACAAAATTGTTCAGATGTTCCTCGGTGACCCGGGATGGTACCCAGTTGCATGCAGTGAATGTCTTAGTCATTGTTGATGATCTGAAAAGAAGATTTTGCCGGTTTAAGGTTATGCTGTTAAGCCGGCTGTTGGTTTAAAGGTAAGAACGATAAAGCATGCAAGTGTGTTAAGCCAAAGGATAGCATTGGAGTTATGAAGGCAAACTATTGGCGGCTTAAGAGGGGACTAATGGTATCTGGCGGGTTACGGTTTATAAGTTAAGCCGCCCACACCGTTATCAATTTTCAGATCTGTGAGTGGAAAAATTGCTAAGTGTTGGACAAACAGTTTTCACAGATCGATGCTATGATTTTGGATCCACGACAGTTCAAATAATGAATAAAATTCTAAACCTAAGTTGCGGAGCAGAGCAGTTCATGTGCTCAGATGGGATCTCTTACGGAGAGGAGGCGTTTAAATATCAAAAATGAGTTCTAAGGCTAACGTCGCGCAAGATGTGCATTATACTTATAGGAAACATGGAAGAACAAAGAAGAGCAGAGATGAGCTCCGACGAACTCGCAGAAACCCTAATGGGATCTACAACGAGGGAAGAAGAAAAGCGTACCGGGGCTGTTGAAACAGTAGAGGCGTGCGGGCAAGCTCTGGTCCATTCAGGTTGATGCAGCAGCCACGGTTGAGGCAGTGGCGACGGTCGATGGCAGCGGCAGAGTTTGGGCGCTAGAGGTGTTGTGAGGAAGAAGACGGAGACGAGGAGGCAATGGGGGAAAGTGAAAGGGACCCCTGTCCCTATTTATAAGGCAGAAGGATAAGTGGCATGCGCGGGAATCGAGGAGGCTGAAAAATGGATATGTGATAGCACAGACGCCTCGATTTTCGGAGATTCATTAAAAGTGAAGGCATATTAAGATTTGGGCTTCATGTGACATTAATGTGATATGACATCATGGCGGCCCGCGATTCTGTGAGCTGACGTCACGGCGGTTTACAAGATCCCGCAAGGACAGTTGAGGAAGTATTTTTTCTAAGTGTTGAAGATTGATATGAACAAGTTCACATCAACCTGGGGCCTAGTGTTGGGGATATAACTATTGGGTATGACCCGCCCAGGAAGGGCCGGATCATACCACTGGCAGTTCATAATGAGAAGGCCCATGAAGGTCTTGAAGATGGCGGTTCATGAAGCAAGCTTACTGAAGGCCCAAGACCGAAGGAGACTTGAGGCCCACGGGCGTAAACCACTGTATATTAACTTGTATGTTAAGGAAAGTGTAGTTACATCACCGAGCCGGACACGTTGTGTATGAGCTGGCCAGGACTCTATAAGCCGGGGGGCATCAGCCTGTGTATATAAAGGGGTGACCTGGCGGCGGGTTGAGATAAGAAAGAAGAGATCAAGAACTAGGTCAAGCGTATTCGCTCCCTGGTAATCAAAGCCCAAGCAATACAACCCTAAACTGGAGTAGGCCTTTACCTCCACCGCGAGGGGCCAAACCAGTATAAACTCTCTGTGTCCCTTGTCCCGTTTAACCCCTTCAAGCTAACTCCATTGCGATGGCTCCACACCTAAGTCCTCATACTAGGGCATCTGCCGTGACAATTCCACGACAGGATTGGAGTGTGCAAATGCAATTGGAGACACAGAGATTTTTGGCGTGGTTCCGATAGGTGGTGCTATCGTACATCCACGTTGATGGAGACTTCAACCCACGAAGGGTAACGGTTGCACGAGTCCACGGAGGGCTCCACCCACAAAGGGTCCACGAATAAGCAACCTTGTCTATCCCACCATGGCCATCGCCCACAAAGGACTTGCCTCACTTGGGTAGATCTTCACGAGGTAGGCGATCTCCTTGCCCTTACAAACTCATTGGTTCAACTCCACAATCTTGACGGAGTCTCCCAAGTGACACCTAACCAATCTTGGAGACACCACTCTCCAAAAGGTAATAGATGGTGTGTTGATGATGAACTCCTTGCTCTTGTGCTTCAAATGATAGTCTCCCCAACACTCAACTCTCTCTCACAGATTTGGCTATGGTGGAAAGATGATTTGAGTGGAAAGCAACTTTGGGAAGGCTAGAGATCAAGATTCTTGTGGTTGGATTGGAATATCTTGGTCTCAACACATGAGTAGGTGGTTCTCTCACAGAAAATGAATGCTGGAAGTGTAGGCACGTTCTGATGGCTCTCTTTCAAATGGAAGGAGGGTGGAGGGGTATATATATAGCCTCCACACAAAAATCTATCCGTTACACACAAAAGAGCCAACTCGGTTGGACCGAATGTATGAACTCGGTATGAACTCGGTGAGACCGATTCAGTTCAAAATGTGAATGTTAGGTTTTTCAGTGGGACCGACATGATCAACTCGGTGAGACTGATGAACTAGGGTTAGGGCAAAACTTGATCTTGGTTTGACCGATTACTTCAACTCCGTGAGACTGATTTCAGTAACAAGCAAACAGAGAGTTGGTCAGACAAACTCGGTGGGACCGATCGCTCCTTTCAGTGATACCGGAACGTTATGAAAGAGAAACAGAGAGTTTGCACTGTGAAGTCGGTGGGACCAATCGCTCATTTCGGTGAAACCGAAACGTTATGAAGGGAAATAGAGAGTTTGCAGTCCCATCTCGGTGAGACCGAGATCCCTGTTGGTGAGACCAAACTGATTAGGGTTTCTGGCAGTGGCTATGTCAAGTGAACTCGGTGGCGCCGGATGAATCAAATCGGCGGGGCCAAGTTTGACTTTAGGTTTAGGACATATTTGGATTTGAGAAGGTGGTTGAGGGCTTTGGAGCATATCACTAAGCACTTTGAGAAAGTAGACCATTAAGCAACACCTCATCCCCTTTTAATACTATTGGCTTTTCCTATGGACTCAATGTGATCTTGGATCACTAAAATAGAAATGTAGAGTCTTGAGCTTTTACCAATCTTCTGTCCTTAGCATCTAGAAGGGGTTCCACATCCTCTTGTCCATGCCACGCCTTTGCTGAACTTTTTGAAATATACTTGATGAAAATATTAGTCCAACAGAAGTTTTCTTGACATTAATTACCATAATCGCCCAGGGAGCACTTATGCTTTCAGTCTCCCCCTTTTTGGTAATTGATGACAACATGCATCAAAGCTTTAGATAAAGATATGAAGAATAACAAGTAAAGCTTTGGAAAGACATGTAACATGCATTGGCTCCCCCTACATGTATGCAGTCATGTAAAGATTGTATGTAAGAGCATGTGAATGCATGAGCATGTCAGAGCAAGCAATGAGTTACATGTGTCTTGGCTATATGCATCAGAGCAAATGATGTAAATACAGTAAATGTACCTCCATGTTTATGAGTCCTTCTTGCACACAATATGTACATCAACAAGATATCATCATGCATATGAGTGTGATTCATATACTTACCTTGTGCTCTTGAGTTAGCTTTGGAGGAGGTGAACTAAGAAAACAGGGTTAGATAACACAAGAACACCTACTAAATAGAGCAATAGAGAAAAACACAAGAGTACCAAGATTGGGATGACATGTAGTGAGTGAGTACTTAGTACTCTATTTGGATATAGACATGTCCCCAAGAAATAAAGATATGCAATGAATTCCAAAGATTTTTCTTCCCTTAGATATGAACTCTTTCCCCCCTGAATTTGATATTGGATAATGGGAGAAGATAGGGAAAAAGAAAATCAGGACAAAGCAACATAAACTTTACTTAACATGTCTTTCTCCTCTTAAAGACATGTGAATTCTCTCCTCTATGGTTAATAAGCATCTGGAGAAGCTAAGATGTGCTTCCTCTCTTATGTGATAAGCTTTGATGTGCTCTCTCTCCCCCTTTGACATCAATTTCCAAGAAGGGATCTTCTGGAGCATGAGTCATACAGGTTTGGTCCTTGAGTCACATTACAAAGCAACATGTAATTTGAAGATGCTAGTAGAGGAAAAGAATCATCAAGTGGAGATGGAAGGAAAATGACAATGTCAATGGCAAAATGTTTTCTTAGTAGTGAAATCGGTAACGTCGAGTTATTTTCGTCGGTGACACCGAGTTGGAGATGTCAGAGATGATGCATATCGGTTAGACCGGGTTTGTCCTTGTCGGCTGGACCGATGAACAATCCACAATGCAGGATTGCAGTTCGGTCTAGCCAGGATGCAGAAATCGGTGAAAGTTCAATATAGAAGAAAAGATTTTGTCATCTCAGCTCACTAGGCAAATAAGATCTCACAAAGATTTGCAGGGAATTAACTTAAGGATTTGCAATGAATTAGATGCAGGGAATGCAGAAAATAATAGTCAAAAAGAAAAAATCTAGATGAAGTTTTTCTTGAAAGGGGAACAAGCAAGCAAGAGACAAATGCAAGAAACACTAGAGAACTTCATCTAGAAGAGGTAGGCGTCAAAGTCACCTATGTTAGAGTATATTGACTGAGGAGTCAAGTGAGAACACTTGATCGTAGGTCTACTCATCGTTTAAGCTCAAAATGGGGTTACCATTTATCGTTTAAGCATTTTTGATGTATTAACATCTTATTGAGCTTCTATGACCCATGACTTGGGGTAAAGCTACTCTAAGATGGAATGACATACCTTGGGTGGTGGTGTTGATCTTGATCATGTAGTCGAACTTGTGTAGGATGCTCAGGGTTGATGTAGTTCATCAAGAGTTGGGAGCACCACTTGTAGTTTGAGTCCATCTACCTACATGGGTCAGTTTTGCAAGGAAGAGCACTTGTGTATCCAAAGTGACAATCATGAAATTTGATACCAAATGAAATTTGGTATTTAGAAATTGTCAAAGGATATGTTGAGTGGATTCATGCTTCATTTTCTTCAACCGCCATATTGTAGAGACTTGGTGATGCAGAGATTGCTCAAGATGTGAGTGAGTTGCAATCTCATAGATTGGGGATCCAAGTACCTACAAGGTTTAGACGACATGCAAGGGTACAAGTATAGATCCAAGACATATGATCTTCATCATGAGAGAAATATCAAGGATTGTTCAAAGGCTCATGCCTTGCATGCATCCAAATGGAGTTTCTACTCCAAGTTTGACGCATCAATGATGTTCAATTCACCTCTCAAACGGCAAAATACTTTCTCATCAAGCGGTTTGGTGAATATATCCACCAATTGCTTATCAGTACAAACATGCTTAAGATCATTGTCTCCTTTAGCAACATGATCTCGAATGAAATGATGACGAACTTCAATATGCTTAGTTCGAGAATCTTGATAGAACTTTCATTATCACAAATCAATGGAACATGTTTCACATATATCCCATAGTCTTTAAGAGTTTGGGTCATCCAAAGTAATTGAGCACAACATGAACCGACGGCAATGCATTCCGCTTCGGCGGTGGATAAGGATACCGAGTTTTGTTTCTTGGAGGACCAAGATACAAGAGATCTACCAAGAAATTGACAAGTACCCTAAGTGGACTTTCTATCAACCTTGTCACCGGCATAGTCCAAATCAGAGTAGCCAACAAGATCAAAAGAAGACCTCTTAGGATACCAAATGCCAAAGTTTGGTGTATGAATTAAGTATCTCACTATCCTTTTCACAGCCTTAAGATGACATTCCTTAGGGGCCGCTTGATATCATGCACACATGCACACACTTAGCATAATATCGGGACAGGAGGCACATAGATATAACAATGAACCAATCATAGAGCGATAAACCTTTTGGTCAACCGGTTTTCCATCCCTTGTCATGTCAAGATGTCCACTAGTAGGCATGGGTATATTCATACCTTTGCTTTCTTGCATGTTGAACTTCTTGAATAAGTCCTTGGTATACTTTGTTTGGGAAACAAAGATATCCTCCTTAGTTTACTTGATTTGAAAACCAAGAAAGAACTTGAGTTTACTCATCATAGACATCTCAAACTTCTCTGACATTAGCCTTCCAAACTTTTCACTAAAATGAGGGTTAGTCGAACCAAATATGATATCATCAACATAAATTTGGTACACAAATAATTCTCCATTAACCCTTTTAGTAAAAAGAGTAGAATCATTTTTCCAATCTCAAAGATTTTTTCAATAAGAAACTTGGTCAAGCATTTATACCATGCTCTAGGAGCTTTTTTAAGACCATAAAGAGCTTTGTGAAATTTGTAAACATGACCGGGTTTCTTAGGATTAACAAAGCCGGGAGGTTGTTTAACATAAACTTCCTCCTCAATTTCACCATTTAGAAAAGAACTTTTAATGTCCATTTGGTATAATGTGATATCATGATGATTGGCATAAGCAATTAAGATGCGTATGGACTCAAGTCTAGCAATTGGGGCATATGTCTCACCATAGTCCATACCTTCGACTTGAGTGTAGCCTTGGGCGATGTGATGGGCCTTGTTGGGTACAACTTGTCCATCTTCATCTTGCTTATTCCGAAACACCCATTTTGTACCAATCACATTTTGGTTGTTGTCCGACTTTTCTACTAAGGTCCACACTTGGTTCCTCTCAAAGTTGTGTAGCTCTTCGTGCATGGCATTCACCCAATCCGGATTATCAAGCGATTCTTCATCCTTCATAGGTTCAATGCTAGAAATGAATGAGTAATGTTCACAAAAGTTAGCTAAATGAGTTTTAGAGCGAGTAATTCTCCCGGTTTGGATATCATCAAAAATTTGTTCGACGGGATGATCTTTTGAGACTCTTGCTCTAACTCATGAGAGCTTTTGTTTGGGTCAGGGTGGAACATCCTCTTCTTACCCTTGTCCTTCTTCATTGTTGGTGTTGTTGTTCTCTTGTGGAGGTGGAGAAGGAGGTCGATGAGGTTCATCTTGTTGTACTTCCTCATTTCCCTCATCTTGACGCGTTCCACTCACTACAAAAAAAGACACATCTGTGACATTTTGGGCCGAACGAAATTTTTTTCTGTCATACTTATGACACTTCTATGACGATTATTGTGAGAAAACCTGGTATCATCATAGATGTGGTGGGCTCCTACTTCTATGACAAAAAATCATGACAGAAAATGGGCTTTTCATCCTGGGCGGGCCGAAGACGCAGCTGCATGACATTCTTTGGGCCGTCCATGACGAAAAAAACCGTGGTAGAAGCGAGGGCGAGGAAAATTTCGGCGAGTTCCTGGTTACGGTGAGTGGTCGGGGGCTGAGCGATGCGCATTTCTCTCATACACGTACGCGCGTGTGTGCGAGGTGTTGGGCCGTAACTGAACCCGAGCGAGGCGTTGGGCTCTAACTGAACCCGAGCAATTGCACTGCAGGCTACGCGTTACTGAACCCGAGCGATCCATCGATGGCTGTTAACTAAACCCGATCAAGCGATTCCTTCGCTACTGCTCCTAACTGAAGCCGATTGATGGTGCCTCTGGATGAACAGTGAGTGTCGCGTGGGGGGGTGGATGAACAGTGAGCGGTGGGGGTGGATGAACAGGACCCCGTGGTGTTGCCTCTGGATGAACAGGACCCCGATCGATCGAGTCGGTTGGGGCTGGATGAACAGGACCCCGTGGAGGGCTAGATGAACAGTATCCCGTGGAGGGGTGGATGAACAGTAGCCCATGGAGAGGGGTGGTTGAACAGTAGCCAGTGGAGTAGCGCGCGGTGGAGGCTGGATGAACAGGAGCCCGTGGATGAACAGTCGCATGTGGAGGCTGGAGGAGGTCGACGGTGGATGAACAGTAGCCCGTGGAGGCTGGAGGAGGTCGACGGTGGAGATGAACAGTATCTCGTGGAGTCCCGTTTTGTGGTACGCCACACCCCTCCCGATCAACAGGACCCATGTTTCGACCATAGCGCTCCAACACAAGTCTGTTTCCTCTGTTTTGCGGTACGCCACACCCCTCCCGATCAAAGGACCCCATTTCGACCGTAGGAGGTCCAATGCAAGTCCGTTTCCTCTGTTTTGCGCTACACCAATCCCCTCCCGATGAACAGGATCCTGTTTCGAACGTGGCCGGTCGAACACAAGGCCGTTTCCTCCGTTCTGCGGTACGCCAGGCCTCGTTTCCATCGCCTATTCCGTCCAAGCCCTCCCGATGAATACGACGACGCATTCCATTCTGACACAGCCGGTTGGCTCCCCATGAACATGACGAGGACGCTATTTCTCCATTCCAACCCAGCCATGTACACGAGCCCTGGCCGTACGTATGCGCGAGTAGGCGTTCGAGACCCTGCCCGTATGTACGTACGTGGCCGTATTTACTTTCTTGCACCCTGGCCGTTGTACGTGCGTGTACATGCTACGTGCGCGCCTCTACTACGACACGTGCGCGCCTCTACTACGACAAGTGCGCGCCTCTACTACGACACGTGCGCGTCTCTACATCGACCAGTATGTACGTACATGTTCGCAACCAGAATGACAACACTACGTACGCTTCGACCAGGTGGGTCCCGACTGTCAGGCACTTCCATGCGTGCGAAGATGTAGCTGGTGGGTCCCAACAGTCAGGGGGGTGAATCGTTTTTTTGCCCAGACACACTTCCTTGCGTGTGAAGATGTAGCTGGTGGGTACCAGCAGTCAGGGGGTGAATCATTTTTTTGCCTGTAATATGGACGCACTTCCTTGCATGCGAAGATGTAGCTGGTAGGTCCCAGCAATCAGGGGGGAAAGTTTTTTTGCAAAATACGGTGGCCCGTCCGATGGGTCCCTGCTGTCAGGTGGAGGAATCATTATTTTTCGTGTAATAAGGAGGCACTTCCTTGCTACGGCCGTGGACCCAGCTGTCAGCCTCTCCACGTATAGTCCATGTCCGATGGAAGTCGTTCCTTGACCACGTTGACCACGCTGCGCCGAGAGCACCAGGGCGATGGACGACGGCGAGGCCTAGGAAGGGGACAACACGGAGCCGGGGAAGACGCGGCAGTGGATGCCCACACGTAGAGGAGTATGAGGGTTCACTGGTTCGGTTGCGGTGTGAGGCTGCCGTCGCCATAGAATAATAGGGGGTGTGGGTGGTAGAGGGATGGCCTGGCTGGCAGTGGGAGTAGTAGGGGGCGGTGAGGCCTCCGCGGCATCACAGCCGGCCACTGGAGGCAGGAGCATGCGGCACGACTGGCGCTGCTTTGGGCGGCTGGAGCAACAAGATCAGAGATTGCAGGAACACGACGGCCATTGGATGTCGGGAGTAGTAGGGGGCGGTGAGGCCAGCACAGCAGCACAGCCGGCAACAGGAGGCGGGAGCAGGCGGTCCCGTCGGCGCTGCTTTGGCGGCTGGAGCAAGAAGATCAGAGATTGCAGGAACACGACGGCCGTTGGATTGACATCCAACGGTTACATCTGCTAGAATTGTTTGTTGACGTATATAATAACTAAAAAATCTTGCATACGCGTCAACTTAACAGGCCCACAAGTCAGACCATTCCCTCTTTTTTTAATAATTTATATATAGCTCATTGCAACTTCTTATGCAATTTATTGCAGTCCGTTTTTTTTGGTTGGCCAGGGCCAATTTCGCATATTTCTGTGGGTTCCAAACTATTTTTAATACCGAAATGTCAAGCCAGATTTAAAGTACTTTGAAGATATATTTCAATTAGGTTAATGCCAAGTGAAATAGGAATCTGAAAATGTGAAAAAATTCAGAAATTATAAAGTAATTGCCAATTTGTCATCTGTTTTTATATTTACAACCCATTTCATATTACTTTCAAGATTTGCACGCGTCTTGAAAGAGTTGCAACCCATCAGGGCGTAGAAAAATAAGTAGGCCTAGATTGGGTATTCTTCAGAAAAAATAAACTGGGCTCATTTTCACAAAGAACAAATAGCTGGCTGGTCACATGGTGAACATAAAATATAAGCCTGGCTAGACGGGCCACAGCCCAGTTCAAACCCTGCTCCGTCTCAACAATAACAAAAAAAATTACTGCTCGAGCAACTACATCCCAGGTGTCAGCCGATCTTGTGTTGTTCTCTTATCTATTGACTATATATGCTCACAATGTCGTGGGTCCTAGATGTCAAGAAAACACTAGGAGGAAGCATTTTATTTTTCCATGCGCTGACATGGTGGGCCCCTACTGTCATCCTCTCCACGTACTTCTGCCGATTCCTGTTGTTTGTTGACCATGTTGACAACGTGAGAGGGCGGCGCCGCGGCGAGCGCACCAAAGCGCGTGGAGGACGACTGCGAGGCCTCGGACGTCGGTGTTAACGATTTAGGCGATGGGGTGGCGATGCGTGTGCTGAGGCGCAACCAGCTGTGGGAGGCGGAAGCAGGCGGCCCCGCTGGCGCTGGTTTGGTTTTGGCGGCTGGAGGAAGACAGGACTGAAGAAACACGACAGACTGTAAAAGTAGCAGGAGTACTTAACAATCTTAACTGAAACCAGCAGGGGCACTTAACAACCAAAGCTGAAAGCAGTATGAGTACTTATACAGGTTCAACCGTACAAAGCACGCCTCCTACAGTGCTACTCTGCCTACAGTTAACCAAGGGTGAGGCCGCCAAGCCCCAGGACAAGGCCCAGGCACCACCCCGCGCGTCCACAACCTTCTGAAAGCGTCTTCATCTCGCAATGTGGTCAATAAACAGGATATTCGCTTTAGAGCCACGGAAAAGCATGAACATAATCGACAGTCCTATTCTCCAAGATGGACGGTCCTTCATTATTTGAGACCACCCATGAATAAGTATCTTCGTGAGAGATTCGTTGCTACTTCTAAAGTTAAATTGTGATTAGTTAGACAGAATAGGTGGATTAAGAAGTAATCGAGCCAACAAGCAAGAACCAGATACAAAACTAACATGGATGAACAATTGGAACAATGTCGGGGTGGAAGATCGCAGTGAAGATGAGACCAGGTTCTGCTATTTCCATCAACATTCGTGCACCAACTTTCACTCCATAACACTTGAGAAAGTTTAGCCAAGTTCGGCCATAAAAAAAGCAGTGATCTTCTTGGTTCATGGACCCAACTCGGAACCTATATCCATGGCTTGTCTTCACTATGACCATTAAACTAGTGTATTTAGTTATGGCAGAGCATCTTGAGTACATGAGTTCTAACAGAGCAAATAATGCACTGCAGGAAAAATAATATGAGAACACAATGTATTCCCTATCCAAATCTAGAAATAACTTCCTCCTTCACGTCAGTGTTGACCATCGTACTAGTAGTACCTTTTATCCAAATATAGTAATCCAAATTTCCAAATTAGTCGGCAGCATGTTCAAAAAAACCCACCCTCCCGGATAGAAAAGAGGATTCTAGGAACATACTGTGCGCGTTTTAAAATCATGTGTTAGGATGAGAAGGAACAAGTGTGGCGTCTCGCCGAGGGTGTAGAAACCTGTAGGGTCCTCGCACTTTGGTCACTACAAATGAAACACACTAGATTCAGTAGGAATAAAAATGCATCAACGGCGGCGGCTGCCATCCTATGATTACCTGTGACCAAGGGACTTGGATTTATCGGGGATGTATGAAGAATTCATACCTGGTTCTCCATGAGAAAACCCTATGCAATCGCCGAGAGTGGGTTTTCTCTAAACAAGAAGACGAGGGAGAAGGGGATTCAGGCCGAGTGAAATATTGCCGCTTCGTTCGTCCAACTTACTTCTAAAGCTGGAAAGGGGGGGTTGTGATTTGACAGCTCATTGGGCATTACTACGGTGCTACGACCGGGGTGTGTCTACCGTGTAGTTGTGCACTCTAATTTGTGCATATGGCACATGGACCCCGTTGCCGGATGCCCCACATATCAGCGAAAGGAATTAGAAAGACAGGAGTAACTAGTTACACATAAATATATTTTTGACAAAGAGATGCTCCCTCTATAAAGAAATATACAAATCTTTTATATCACAACTTTATACATAAGAAAAATCAAGGGGAATATATATAACATATATAATTATAAAAAACCGAGTTGTTTTTAACACAGTATAGACGAGTTGGTGATGATGGTGTGCCTGCCATCCTGCAGTATAGGACGTCCGATTTGTATCTGACGGATAGGAAGGAAACTAAGGCAATTTTGCAAAAAGGTACCCACACACCTCTCGACATTTGCAAATAAGGCCTTCCCTCGTTCATCCTTTTCTCTCACAAGATAAAATACTCATACAAATGCATCTTGATGTTACGTGCAACGCATGGGCATTATGGGGGTTCAGCTGAGAATATAATACTCAGACAGGCTCATGGTTCTGGACTTTGGGCCGCAGGCCCACCATGCATGTTTGGGGGCCCATGTGTTCTACCTCAGCGCTTTTCATATTGCAAGCGATTGGTACGGTGTTGGTTTTAGATGCTGTCGCAAGGCGAATACACAAATTGAATAAAGCACGACAACTGTTGGAATGAAATCGATCGACAGTTCCTAACCAGCAATGAGAGTTGCAATTCTATCAACAATATACCATGTGATAAATAATACTGTCGTACTACTTATACACACAGGACACTTGTTTCACCATGCTAGATTATTACATCAAAACCTCTCGGAGGATAGATCAGTTCGGCAGTTGCGTGCTGCTACTGAAGAATTTCAAAGTTGATTTGGACCAGCTCTCCTTGCCAATAAAGTTCAATTTTGACATCAACCCCTACCGCAAGATATGATTTAGATTTGAACCTTGACCATCCTTTAGCATCAATCATCATGCGACCATCCTTTGTACTTATGATATGTTGAGCAGGTTCATTCACACCAAGGCTGCGCATGGTAAGAGAAACTTGGCCGCGGTCGCCCGGATTGTTGAACGACTCCCTCATTGCTCTAGGAATTCTCTGTTTGCAAACAAGAAGACATACCCAAACAGTTAGATCAACACAGTGAATCATGTGAAACAACATGGAAAGAAAAAAGAACGAAGCACTTGGGCGGCCAATGCTTACCAAGAAGGTGGACATGTCGGTTTTTGTAAGGACTTTGGTATATGAAGTGCGAACTGCAGCCCAGTTTGTTGCTGGTGCAACTGCTCATTCAGTGCCGCTGCACGGGCCGGAGCAGATGCAAGTGCAAGTGTTGGTGCAGGTGCCGAAGCCGCTGCTACTGCCGGAGATGGTGCTCCTTGTAGAGTTGGTGCCGATGTCGGAGCAGGTGCCGGTGTCGATGCCCGATCCTCCAGTAGATCAGCCAGATCCGCTGACGCGGTCGGTGCCCAATCCTCTGCTAGATCAGACTGAGCTGCTGCCGTTGTTAGTGCTAGAGCAACTGCCGGTGCTCGATCCGTTGCTGAAGGTGGTACCGATGTGTGAGACAGCGGCGATCGTTTCTAGTCTGCTATGATCAGCTTTCTAACTTGACTAGGATCCGTGACCGTGATCCAGTTTTTTTTCTTCATTTCTTTTAAATGCGAGAAGGACTAATTGTGGAGTTTTCATTAAACCAAACTGTAGTTCATCATAGGGATTCAGCTTCTATTCAGACAACAGACTGATCCAATTTTTTCTAGTAATATAAGTGATGGATAGTGCCTTCGTTACTGACACGACATAAGAAGCGAAACCTGCAAAAATGGCCATCGTAGAGCAAACCAAATGGTTTATTCTGTGATGAATGTCACATGGCAAAACCTGCATCATAAAGTTGCAGGAAAAGAAAGAAAAAATGACATTAAATCAATAAGATTTAGATACTAAATAAATAAGATTTACTTGATGTGACACGAGTGAATCCTTACCAGGGAATCACTATGTTGAAGTACTAAACAGAAGATTGATCGTCCAACTATGGGTGGCATGCAGGGGCCCCGCCTACTCCCACAAGCAGGATAGTCCAAAGGTCATGACAAATTGTATGGACCGAACATCCATGGGACTGGAATCCTGGTGGGTGCGATAAACCCTGCAATGCATACAGATATTGGAGTGTAACCATAATTGATAAATCTTTCTCACAAAAAATATGATCTGGATACTTCAAAATATACAGACTGAATTGAGTGAGACAATAACATAGACCGTACTCAGGACTGACCACACACCAACAGAGCAGTACTAATAAACAATACAGGGTTCACAAACACAAATCAAGTATTAAACAATAGTACTTACTACAGACAAGCAAAGTTGCACTAATTAAACTCTACAGACTATTTCTTGCCACCGACCTACAGGATGAACCCCGCATAACTGACTAGACCATGGACTTTGTGAGAGATGTCTACATGCACCATCACCATCTCGTCAACCTTGGAGAACCTAATAGAGTGGTCTTTCCACTCATAAACATGATGATGAAGACAGGCTGCATTAGATTTGTTGGGAAGCTTTACAAGAACCACACCCTTCGTAATTGAAGGCGCAGCCAGGAAATTGTTGTAGTCAAGTACAGCCTTGAGAACATGCCTGACAACAATGCTACATGAAAACACTAGTTCAGGACACGTGGCGACAAGGACACAGCAGCTAGATAGTTTAGCAGTAGAACTCATCCTCAGGTCTTCCAGTTCACACGACATGACTTTGAGAACTTCATCTCCACCGCGGACCTGGTTCTAATTCAAACAGAAACCATATTTTATTACTACCTCCGTTCATAAATATAAGATGATTTTTGATATTATACTCCATATATGACTACATATACGCACAGAAATGAGTGAACAAAGACACTAGAACATGTCTTCAAAGGCATGAGAGCAGAGGGATTACTTGCAATATCCATAACACAAGTTACTGAGGCAAATATACCCTCTTCAAAGGTAGCATTGATGTTCATAAAGTACTCCCTCCGTCCCAAAATTCTTGTCTTAGATTTGTCTATATACAGATGTATCAAGTCACATTTTAGTATTAGATACATCCGTATCTAGACAAATCTAAGACAAGAAATTTGGGACAGAGGGAGTAGTTGAAAGTAATTTATAAGAAATCAGTGTCAACCTCTTGCATGTTTTGGTCAAAAGAGGAATTTAGAACCGTCATTTTGCACACTAAAATCACATGCAAGATCACCCAGAAAGTTGTACTACTAGTACTAGTACTGCGTGTTAGATGAAAAAACACAATCAAGATCGAGAAAAAGATCGTCAAGAAGAGATATTACCTGGACTTGCTTAATGAGGGATCCCGGAGAGGGGGGCTTGGACAGGGCGACGGCTTTGAGCTTGTCTGCGGCAGTCTCGGCGGGGTGCTTGCGCTTCTTCGTACCATGAGCCTCGACGGTTTTGGCCAGATCCATATACATCACATCGGCCGGTGCTCCAGCGTCCCTCCAAGAGAGGAAGTTGAGAGAGAAGAGTGAAATGAGGAACGAGATGAGGGAGAAGCGAAGCGAGTGGGGGTTTTCTTCAAGAGAGGAAGCTAAGAGAGAAGAGTGAAATGATGGTTGCTTCGTCCGTCCAACTTACTGCTAGAAAGGAGGGGGTTTTGTGATTTGACGGATCATTGGGCATTACTGCGGCGCTTCAATCGGGGTAGCCTACCGTCACTCTACTACGGTGTAATTTAGTGCATGGCTGGTGGACCCAGATGCTGGCTGTCCCACACATCGGCGAAAGTGAGTAATTTAGTGCATGGCTGGAGGAGGATTCACACGGTAGAGCGTGTCTACTATTTTTCTGAAGAAAAAAAATGATTACAACAAGCGTTTCCACTCTTACGACGGAGGAATACGAAACACGACAGCCACTTGAACATACACAGTGCTCCTACTACTAGGCATGTGCAGTGGTTCATACGTTAGTACTACATAATCTTGTTGCTAGTGTAGTAAGATATGATGATAACAAATGATGTTGTGCGCATGTCAACTATATGAATAGTAATGTAGTAACATAGTACCGCTTTTTCTACTGTCCAGTAGAGAATGAACGGTGAGATCAATGTTAACAGAACTAGGTCTACAGCGCACGGAGAGTATGGTGCTACAGTACTCCATGAAACATGAAGCATATGAAGCACGAATAGTGTTAGGCAGGGTGTATGAAGGGTGCATGGGATGGGAGCAAAAGTTCCCTTCTCGACCCACTTTTGGGTGTTTGCCAGAGTGCATGAAGGGTGCATGAGTCCACACTAGTAGGTTAACACAAATACACGAAGAGGAAACAACTATATTGAGATGAGAATGCAACCAAACACACCCACACGCTTTGTGCTACAGTGACTGATCTGCACCGTCTGAGTTTGATCCAACGGTCATGTTGCGCCGAGACATGGACATGCCCATGCAGAGGCCGCCTAAACACCACCGAAGTCCCTCTGCTTCTCGAGGCGCACGACATTGGTGATGTAGGTTGCAACCGCCCATAGAGCCCGCTCCCGGTCGACGAGAGCCAGCTCGTCAAAGACGGCGTCCAATGGCACGAATGGATTCCGGTGACGGAGCCCTGAAAGGATTCGCCCGGCAACGACGATGACATCCCGCAACCCCTCCTTGTCCAGCTCCGCCCCACCATCGCGCAGAGACAGCACAACTTGTCAGAGATATAGGTGAAGAAGGAGACCAGGTCAGGAAGCCGCAACTCATTGAAGTCGACCGTGTGGTCAAACGGGTTTAGCTCGACGGCCGGCATGATCGCGCTGGCACGACGGTAGGCATCGTGCAGCCGCAACACGTGCGTGGCAACTTAGTTCACCAAGTGGCTGAGCCGATCTTGGACCTCATCATGATCGACCCGCTCGCGCTCCAGCCGGCTCCCCTGATGGCCTATCATATCTCCCGCTTTCTGCAGCAACACCGCCGACGCCTCGAGCATCTTTGTGGTGGACGCCTACCGCTTTTGAAGCTCTGTGAACTACCGCACATAACGGAGGAGCATGGCACTCCTCTCCTCCTTGAGCTCACGGAGCTCCACGTCCTTGGCCCTGAGCTCCGCATCCTTGGCCTGGAGCTCCTGTGTCAGGCTCCTCACCTCGGACTCCGTGATCTGCTGCGCCGCCATGGCACCAGGTAGAAGCAATGGGGAGAGGAAGCAAAGGGGGCGAAACGGCTGAAAGGCAATGCAATCTACGGGAAGGTGGAGGGAGCCAGCTAAGGAGCGGGGAATCTTTTGGTTTTCACCATGGTAAAACACCAGTCGACGACTTCTCACATCAGGGAGCAGTGGGTTTTATAGGCGGAGTCATCATGACTAATTGTTGCCGCGCCTGCTCCTGTCAATCAAAAAATTAAAAATCCTGCCACGCCTGCTCCCGTCAATCAAAAAATTAAAAATCCTGTCGTACCCAAACACCAGAGCAACACCGCGGTGGATATTTAAATTTACCTGCCGGCAAGTAGATAAAAAAAGGGGTGAAAACAAATGTGGCAGCGGCCTGGCTAATCGGTCGAACTAGCCCAACTAGCTAGCCACCGTGCTTCACTGATGTACTCGGTGGGAAAGGTGGTCTTTATTGATTTGATGACTCATTTACTTGCTTCGGCGCTACAACCGAGGAGGACCCATAAAACACGTGGTAGGGCGTCCTGCGTCAGGAAGAATATATGCATGCACCACCCGGGAGGACCCCGAAACCGCGCGGTAGGGTGTGCCATGTCTCAGCACGGAGGAAAAATGCGCGTGTAAAAATATACTGTATCAGATGTAGTACCTATGGTTCGACTTCGAGACACAGCCAGTCGGTCGAAAACACCCCACTAGCCACACAGCTTCATCATGCTAACGTGGCACGGAGGATAGATGTGGTTAGCTCCGTCTCGACCAGCCACAAAGTCTCTTGCTCTAGGCGATTCTTCTATTTTCCAAGCTTTTTTTAGTTGTAATAACACCACGGCAAGCTAGCGCCGCTCTTGTGTGCCCGTGCAAAGATTAGACGATGGAGAGAAGAGAGAGATCGCAGACCTGGGACCCACCAGTAAGTGAGTCAACGGTCATGCACGTGTTGACGAGGCACTCCCTCTACTCTACTCAACGCAATACTGTATAAAATCAAGTTGTGGGACAAAGCCAACAACCGTTGTTTTTTCAGGCTATCGACTTACGCTTTGTAGTCCAGGTTGCCAGTTTGAATCTCGTCTTTCAAATTTGTTAGTTTTAGGTCCAAATTTGATTAATGACAAGTGGAACCCCCGTGTGTTGTTCCGATATTTCAGTGTAGGATGGTTTTTTTGAACAAACACTTTGCGCGGTTAGACAAGTAACGACACGAGTTACACGTATTTCACAAGTTTACGAACAAAAATGACAGCGGTGTAGAATATCACATCCACCCCGCAGCTTAGATGCTATGGTGATATGAGCTTTTACACCGTTGGAAGTGAGATCCAATGGTTTGGGAGTAGTCTTTGTAATTATGGGCAATTTCCAGACTCTCCAAAGTTTTTTTTTGCAAATAAAACATTTAGGACTCGTGTGTGCCGCTGCATCTTGGATCCAACGGCTCCCCGTTGCTCATATTAGGTGCTCCCCGTATCTTAATTACCCGCGACGGTGATATGAGCATCTAGGTCGTATGATCAGTGATCAGATGGCACATGTGTAGTACTTGTACTTTTTGCGCATTTCCCAAACTCTCTCAGCCATATATTGCAAAAACATTCATACCTCCTACTGTGGGCCGTTAGATCTCCGTGAACTCGTATCACCATAGAATCTATGGTGCGGTAGCGCCTCATAGTCTCCCGTGCAAGAAAACATAAGTTGCTATCGCAGCTTGGATGCTACGGTGATGCAAGCTTCGAGGTCGTTTGATCTGAGATCCAATGGCATCTGAGTAGTCTTTGTGCTTGTAAGCAGTGGCCCAACTCTTTGGGGGCTCTTCTGCAAAAAAACATTCGAACCACCGAGGAGTTGTTGGGTCACCAATCCAACGGCTCCGAAGAGCTTGTATCACCAAAGCATCTAAGGTGTGGTGGCACATGATATTCTTACATACAGGTGAATATGATGTCCTTCTTCATCTTAGATCTATGGTGATACGAGCTTCGAGGTCGTCGGATATGGGATCCAAGGGCATCTAAGTAGTTTTTGTACAAATTGTGTGCAATTCTCAAACTCATCAAGGTTTCTTGTAAAAATATTAAGACATCATGTGAGCTGCTATATCTCAGATATACAAGCTCCAAGCAACAAGTATCGGCCTATAGCATCTAAGGTATGGGGGCACATGATATTCTCCCAGTGAGGAGGGGTGGGGGTGCACAACCAATCGGTGGTTGGGAGGGTGGGGACAAATATAATCTAAATAACCCTAAACAGAGCTTCATAATTTTATCTAAGGTCGAGGGGTTGACCCCCGACAATCATAGCTCCGCCTAAACACAACATTTGCATGTACTGTAGTACTAGACTTAATATTCATGTTTCAATTTCATGTTCATCTTAAATATTGAACTGAGGACCATGCATGTCTTACATTTTACTCCCTTCGTTCCTAAATATTAGTCTTTTTAGAGATTTCAAATGGACTGGCGCATACGGATGTATATAGACATATTTTAGAGTGTAGATTCCCTCATTTTGCTCCGTATATAGTCACTTGTTGAAATCTCTAAAAGACTAATATTTAGGAATAGAAGGAGTATTTTTGAATTCGTGTCGTACATGCATGGTTTGGAAAAATAGATGCACTATAATTATTGGATTGTTGTTGTGTTAGTGCGTGTGTGTGTGTGTGTGTGTGTGTGGTCATATGCTTGATACATACAAAGTTTTCTCGGCTCCATATTGTTCATTTTTTAAATTTGAATTTGCATTGAAAAACTTACTAGGGATACCATGAAATGTGAAATCCATGTTGAGATCACTATATCACAAACTCACTCTAATTCAACAACTCGTCATAAATCAAGTACCATGTTGAGATTAGTATTTGCAAGGAAAATACGGGCATTGTAATATAGATGGAATCGTTTGGCAATTTAAAAGGTTCCTTTCGTATTCTCGAATGGTAGGACCCAACGGCGTACCAGCCAAACCTTGGCTTGTGTTGATCCTAAAAAAAATAAAAAAGTAAAAAAACCGGGCTCGTGACCTTCTGGTGGCGTGTGTGGTACGCACATTAGGCAACCCCAGCCAGTCGAGCCTCAGCGTTATGAGTCGAAATATCTGGCGGCCAGAATTGGAGCCCAAGGAAATTCCCCTCATGTCCCCGGTCCATAATGACTACCGATGAACAACGGAGGGATGCTTTAGTAACTAGACAACGTTACCTACCGTGCCGAGCACAGTTCAATTCCCTCGGTCGCCGCTCGCCAAGGTCACCCGTCAACTGCATTGCCTACTACTACTACTACTACTACTACTACTACTACTACTACTACACCAGGATGAGCACAGAATTGAGCCCGTTTGTTCGTGCCTAGTACTTGAGTTAATATATCAGGCAATGCACTGGTACAGACCGATTATCCTTTTACTCTGCATATATAACTTGTCTGAAGTCTAACTAAGAAAAATGTTTGACCAAATCCTTTCTTAAGAAATACAATAGGACATATGTATGGCTTGAAAATTTATTGCATGATGTAGGTTATGCTATTGTTTCGAATCCTAGATCTTAAATTTTAGAAAATCCAAAAGTGACCACAAATTTTTGAAACCGAGCATGGTCATGTGATATGGCACAAATATTACTTCATAATTTTTTTTCTTCAATTCGAGACAAGCTGCTTATGACAAGTTGCACAAATAAAGAGCCAAGGTATTTTGGAACAAAGACCTGTCACGTTAAGGCGAACGCTTTCACTATTGAAAGCGTGGGTGTTTACGTGCCGCCACAAGTCCCGCTTCTCATCGGCAGGTGCCGTCCGAGCAAGCGTGTGAGTCGATGGGAGGCGTGCGAGCAGACCGCTGCGTCGACTGACAAGGAGGCATGCAAGCAGACCGCTGTGCGGGCTCACCGGGAGGCAAGCCCTTTGAGCAGGCTCCGTCGCCCACCTTCGTCCCAACTGCTCCCACTTTTAATGTCGTCGGCGCCGCAGTTTAAAATCAACCCCGCACTACCCAGTATTGCTACAATCTTCTCTCTTCCTCTCTGATTCTCCTGTCGTCTACCTCCAACTAGCCTGACCTAAACGTACGCCATGCCACATCACGATGGTCTGCCCTTAGTCTTCCAGTTTCCTGAGGAAGACACCCAGCCGGAGTCTCAAGAACATAAGGTGCTTTGGGACGATCTTGAACTGGCCTTGCGGGAAGACGCCGTGCCTGTCCCCTCTCCCGTTCCGGCTCCCGTCGCCCCGACTGCGCCAGCGCCCATCCCCGTGGCATTGATGGGCTGGGAGCCGCACATTGTCGCCGAGCTTGATGCCACGGGGTTCCACGAGGTCCCCACCGACTTTCACGTGCCTGTGCACCTGCCAGCGCATGCGCCTGCACATGCACTCACGCGCACGCATGTGCCGGTTCCCGTGCACCTGCCAGCGCATGCGCCTATGCGTGCCCTGACGTGTGCGCCCATGCCGGTTCCCATGCACAGAATGTCTCCGCCCTACCGTTGACATCGCCTGTCCCCGTGCGGGTGCCAGTGCCTCCCTCAGCGGCATGGATGGCCGTCGTCGACCGCTTCCTTGCACCAACGCCAGTCGCCTCCTCCCACCAGTTGACTCGCTCCGAAGTCTAGAACATTTTGGCCTTCCTTGAGCTAGGCCAACGTCCAAGAGTACGCCAACAACAGCGCAAGGCGCCGCCGTCGCCGTCGGTCAGTGGCCCGATGACACACAGAGCATGGCAGAGGAGCCACTTCCCACCGCAAGATGCCCCCGCCGCCGCTGCGTAATCTAAATTTAACATGAAAAACATTCGGATTGACATGCTTAAATTCTGAACGTTTATCATTTCCGTTTATTTTATATCGATCGTCGTATAATTTAAAGTCGGAGTCAGACTGAACGAAATCTATGGTTTGATCGATTGAATGTTCTGCTAGAGCCGTATCAAATTAAATATAAAACATCATAAGGCCACATGTATTCCTTGTCATCTAACGACCTATACTGCTTCAATGTCGAGCGCTCAACACGTTTAGCGTGAAGTTAATTTCATATCAAAATAGTGCTAATCACATAATAACACACAAATAATATCCTACTTAATATCCGCATGCACTTAATATACTTCCAAATTAACGTGCATTGCACGTACACACTGACTAGTGCTTCTAGTACGTGAAACTGGTATCGTAACTTGTGAACGCGTCCAGATATAGTCAACGGCAACATCGCCTGCCAGTTCTTCGTGTTTGCCCGTGCGTCTAAACGCAGAAGGGGAGCAGAGGGAGAGCACACATGGAACCCACCAGTAAGTGAAGGTGAATATTACTAAAAATAATATTACATGTTATCCATTAAATAGGCTGTGCTAATATAAAAACATTATGTGAACAAAGGGGGGTACAACAAACATTGTTGTTCTACCTATGTTGTCTATTGGCGTGCGTCTTGAAGGCCCTGGTTGCATGTTCGATCCTCGTCCTTTATTTTTTAATTTGTACATGGGTCCAAATTTGTTTCATGACATGTGGGCCCCTCGGTGTGTAGTTTGTAGCACTTTAATTTGTGGGTCGAAATTTGTTCCATTCCAAGTGGACTATCGGTGTGTAGTTTTGTAGCTTATTTATAATAATTAAAGAGAACAACAGAGTTTTTTGCAATAATACCATGGTGCGACGTTGAAGGCGAGAGAGGACGTGCGAGAGAGCGATGACCGAGCTAGAGGGAAATCAACTAGGGGAGTTGCGGGGGTTGCAACGGTGTTTGGAGTAGTTGTGGGCTGAATGCTATGAAAATATAATCTAAACCGACCGGAATAAATGCCTACACTCCAAGGTTGGAGTGCCCCTCGCAATGTAAATAGCTCCGGCTTTGCGAGGGATGGATAGGTAGCTTCAATGCATGGAAGATATGGTATGAGAAAGCGAGGTCAATCGAGAGACATATAGATAGAGACAAAGTGAGTGTGGTCCGACATTCATTGAACAGATATATATGCTCTGGAGAGATATTGTCCGATTGAGCTTTTGGCAAGGGTGAGGGCTGTAAGATAGAGCATGAGAGATGATCCAGTCACAGACGTGTAGATATATTTTGTGCGTCGGAGTAAGCAAGGTCAATCGATCACATAGGGTCGTCGTGCGATCGAAAGAGTGAGACGGGTTGGAGAGAGTGACCTAGATAGACAATGTGCGTAAGAGAGTATACAATGTGAATAGGTCGAATTGGGCTCAAACATGATGATATATCGTTTTTGTCCGAGAAAGAGCAAGGTCAATCGAGACATACAAAGAGAGAGAGAGAGAGAGAGAGAGAGAGAGAGAAAGAGAGGGATATATAGAGTAGCACTATTCTGATCCTAGGATCAGAATAGTTATTTGGTTCACGGCGCACCTATATAGGGCCGGAGGGGCTATCCCCGAATTTGAAAATCTGAACCGAGCTTCGGATTAAAAAAAACCACCCCAGCCCCGACCCGCTTCCACAACCCTCCTACAACCTCTCCTCCCCCAAGCCCCTCATCCCGCCGCCGTGCACGCCCTCCCCGGAACCCGCCGCTGCGCGCGCCCTCGCCAGAACCCTCGCC
>NC_041391.1:190395991-190420550 GCF_002162155.2 Triticum dicoccoides | reverse complement strand
GCTGTGGGAGTCTTGGACTAGGGGGTATCCGGATAGCCGGACTATATACTTTGGCCGGACTGATGGACCGTGAAGACACAAGACTCAAGACTTCGTCCCGTGTCCGGATGGGACTCTCCTTTGCGTGGAAGACAAGCTTGGCGATCCGGATATTAGATCTCCTTATTTGTAACCGACTCTGTGTAAACCCTAGCCCCCTTTAGTGTCTATATAAACCAGAGGGTTTGGTCCGTATAGGGACAATCATAATCATCATAAGCTAGCTTCTAGGGTTTAGCCTCTACAATCTCATGGTAGATCAACTCTTGTAATACTCATATCATCAAGATCAATCAAGCAGGAAGTAGGGTTTTACCTCCATCGAGAGGGCCCGAACCTGGGTAAAACATCATGTCCCTTGCCTCCTGTTACCATTAGCCTTAGACACACAGATCGGGATCCCCTACCCGAGATCCGCTGGTTTTGACACCGACATTGGTGCTTTCATTGAGAGTTCCTCTGTGTCGTCGCTGCAAGGCTCGATGGCTTCTTCAATCATCAACAACAACGCGGTCCAGGGTGGGACCTTTCTTCCTGGACAGATCTTCATGTTCGGCGGCTTCGCACTGCGGACCAATTCCCTCGACCATCTGGAGCAGATCAACAACTACGCACCTGGCCATCAGGTCAGGTCCGGAAACTTGAACTACACGACCGATATCCGCGGAGACTTGATCTTCGACGGATTCGGGCCTATGCCAGGAGCGCTGAACAGTCACGATGAACACGGCTTAGACCTGCTGTCGGACAATACTCGGGATGTCGCGCCCGCAGGAGCCCCGGACCAAAATCCGGGGCAGATTGCGTCGTCTGAGGACGGGTGGATGGACCTCGCCTGGGAGGCCGCACACTCATCGGCGGTAGAGCCAAACACATACTTCATCCCCAAGGAAGTCTGTGTCTCCGGACCCCTGGACTTGTGTCCGGTTGTAGGTCCCAGACCGCACGCCCCCGAGCCCGCCGATTCTGGCTGGGCTCCGGTAATGAAATTTGCCGCCGCGGATATCTTCCAGCACTCGCCCTTTGGCGACATGCTGAACTATTTAAAATCTCTCTCTTTGTCAGGAGACTACTGGCCAAACTATGTCCGGCTCAAGGGGGAAGAAGGCAACGAAGAAATTCGTTGCCCACCCACCACCCACTTCATAGCCACTGTCGACGACGTAACAGACATGCTTGACTTCGACTCTGATGACACTGACGGTATGGACGTCGGCGCAGGAGACGATTCAGAACCACCACCCACGGCCACCTCATCATATGATATATACATGGTGGATACGCCTAAGGAGGACGATGGCAACAAAATGGAGGATAAAACCCCCGGACAAAAGCCAAAACGACGGTGTAGACATCGCTCTAAGTCCAGCCACAGTAAAAATAGTGATAACAACGCTAGAAAGATCGACACCCCAGTCAACTCCGAAGGCAACAATGACCATATGGACCCAGCGATGGAGCAGGATGAGCCAGGTAACGCCGAACACAGCCCGGAGCAAACGCCCGATCACAGTGATCCCGAGGGACGATCTCATCAAACTGCCCCGGGACAGGAGCACAGTCCGGACGACGACGCATTCATCATCCCGGAAACACGCTTGGAATGAGATAACCTCCACAGAAGGCTTATGGCCACTGCGAGAAGTCTAAAGAAGTAGAAGCAAAGGCTTAAAGCCACACAGGAAACTCTCGATCGCAGATGGAGTAAAGTGCTAGACACTGAAGAAAAGTACGGCGACGATCGCCACACAAAGAGCTATCCAAAGTGCATGCTGCTACCAGAATTCAACAATGAGGCCGTTCCACCGAAGAACAATACGGCCAGTAGGCCGAACCAACCACTTCGTAATCGCAATAGAGCAGCTACTGACGTCGCACATGATTTACGTGAGCTCTTGGATAAAAAGGTCGACACGACCAGGTCCATCTATGGATCTAGAGGATACGCCCCGGCGCAGGACTATGGTCACGAAAATGATCAGACTGATCGAGTACCAGTTCGGAATCAGCACCGGACACAACAACAGCCGATGGCATGCCACAACACGTCCAGATACAGAGGGGCTGCTCACTCTCTGTGCTTCACCGAAGAGGTACTGGACCACGAATTTCCACAGGGTTTTAAACCTGTGAACATAGAGGCATATGACGGAACGACAGACCCCGGGGTCTGGATTGAGGATTTTATCCTGCATATCCACATGGCTCATGGGGACGAGCTCCCCGCCGTCAAATACCTTCCCCTCAAGTTGAAGGGACCAGCTCGGCACTGGTTGAAAAGCCTCCCCGAAAATTCAATCGGAAGTTGGGAGGAACTCAAGAATGCTTTCAGGGCCAATTTTCAAGGGACCTATGTTCGACCTCCGGACGCGGACGATTTAAGTCACATAATTCAACAGCCCGGAGAGTCCGCTCGCAAGCTTTGGAATAGATTCCTCACTAAGAAGAATAAAATTGTCGATTGTCCGGATGCCGAAGCCCTAGCAGCCTTCAAGCACAGTATTCGGGACGAGTGGCTCGCCAGACACCTCGGCCAAGAAAAGCCGAGGACAATGGTAGCCTTAACAAGCCTTATGACCTACTTTTGCGCGGGTGAAGACAGCTGGTTGGCCCGTAGAGGCACCAGCGACCCAAGTACATCCGACATCAGGGATTGCAACGGGAAGCCACGGCGCAAAAAAAACAAACATCGAAACAAGGAAAAAAGTCCAGACAACACAACGGTTAACGCCGGATTCAGAGGCTCTCAACCCGGTCAACAAAAGAAGCCATTTAAAGGCAGCAAAGAGGGATCATCCGTCCTGAACAAAGTCCTGGACAGACTGTGCCAAATTCATGGAACCCCCGAAAAACCTGCGAACCACACTCATAGAGAATGTTGGGTCTTTAATCAGGCCGACAAATTAAATGTCGAACACAAGGGAAGGGAAACACCAAGTGAAGACGAGGATGAGCCTCGCCAGCCGAACACTGGGGATAGAAAAAATTCCCACAAGAGGTAAAAACAGTAAACATGATCCACGCGACTCACATACCCACAAGAAGGCGCGAACGCTCGCTCAGAGACGCGTACGCTATAGAGCCCGTCACCCCCAAACTTAACCACTGGTCGGCCTGCCCGATCACAGGGACTACCTGACTAGTATGCGGCACGGAGGATCAGCTGCCTTGGTGCTTGACCCAATAATCGACGGATACCATCTCACTCGCATCCTCATGGACGGCGGCAGTAGTCTTAATCCAATATACCAGGACACTGTCCGCAGGATGGGGATAGTCCCATCCAGAATCAGCCAAAGTAACACCACTTTTGAAGGGGTGATACCAGGCGTCGAAGCCCACTGCAGGGGCTCCCTCGTACTAGAGGTGACATTCGGTTCCCCAGGCAACTTTAGAAGTGAAGAACCACTCTTCACCATCGTCCCCCTCCAAAGTGATTATCATGCATTGCTTGGGAGAACGGCCTTCGCCCGCTTCAACGCAGTACCGCACTACGCCTACCTTAAACTCAAGATGCCCGGTCCACGTGGCGTCATCACCGTCAACGGAAATACAGAGTGTTCCTTACGCGCGGAAGAGCATGAGACGGTTCCAGCAGCCGGACTCTAAGCGGCCTCTAATACCAGAAAGCATGACTGGTTGTTAAGACCACGGACATGATTAGATGAGTCCGCCAGCCAAGATAAACCTAATCTGGGCGCCACACATGTAATCCCATAGAGGACACTAGTGGCCATAGATATTTAATAAAGCCCAACTCTTGGCTTGACCTTATTAACAGGCCAATGTCTTACACTTTTACTATCCATTGGTGATAGCCAACTCTTCGCACACTTACGTCATACTCTTCTACATGAGTTTTCCTTTTTACAGACACCATTCGTGCGACATCCTTCGGACACGGCACAACGGAGACAAAGGCGCAGACGTGTAGCAGGGCCCTGCTCAAAGGTTTCTCTTTAGATTAAGCCCCTGTCTAAACCTTCTTTATTGTCTCTTGTTGCTTACACATCCCATGGGTACTACACCCATAGAGGATACTGCCGTTATTGGCATTTCGCCGCGACAGACTAATGCACGTACCTGGAAATACAGGGTTCATAATAAAGGGCGTTACTCAGCCCAGTATATGTTATGAAGTCCGAATACCTTCGGGAATGTTCAGCATCGCGAGTTTGGCCTTATATGCATCAGCTCCGAATCATGTCTTTGGTCAAATGTTAGGTTTGCCCGGCACCTGGGTTTGCCGCCTTACGTTCCGTTCTTATCGGCTAAGGCGGCCAAAGGAGAACTACTGCGATTGTGCCCTGGTTATTTCGGATGAGCACCTCGGTAGAGAAAGCCAAAAACTGACTGTCATGATATAGCAAGAGACTGTTCAACCACTCGAAGACTTAGCAAAATCTTTAGGATTCCTCCGCATTAACAAAGGACCGTTTCCCGGTCATGTACACACGTGCCCGTATTCGGATGCACGCAAAAGTACCAGGGGCTACATAGTAGCCCCACCGTCAAACTCCTATGGCTAAGTGAAAGTGTTAAAGCTATATAGTCCGGTTGCCTAGTTCGACATGCGATCACCTCCTAAATGGACCAAGACGTTGGATCAAGTGTGATTACGCATATTTTCGCGAACACCCCCAGATTATATGCGTGGGGGCTGAAGCCAACGACTACTAACTTTCAAAATTGCATATATACATAAAACGGCCGCACCGGAGGCACAATAACACTTTCAGGCGAAAAGTATAAACATAGCCTCCATAATTAAAATAACATTATTTTTACAATGAAACGATTTGTCACTCGAACATGACATTCTTCGAGCACTGAGCCTCTATTAAGCGAGCACCTTCTGCTACCTGCTCCAAGTAGTGCCCAGCCGGATCCTGGCCTCCCGCTGGATTCTGGGTCGCAATGATGGTGGCCTCCATATCTGTCCAATATGCTTTAATGTGGGCAAGAGCCATCCGTGCACCCTCTATGCACGCCGACCTCTTCATGGCATCGATCCACGATACGACACCAAGGAATTGTTGCACTAAACCAAAATAATTGTCCGGCTTAGGCCCCTTCAGCCATAGATGGTCTATTATAGACCGCATTGCAAGACCGGACATCCTATGGAGCTCGTCCATAGCAGCCATCCTCTCACTCAATGGCAATGGGCGCGTTGGAGCACTGAATTACGACCAGAACAACTTTTCCACTTCATTATCTTTTTTATTTTCGAAAAACTTGGCCGCATCAGCCGTACTCTTCGCCAAATCCGCATACGCGTCTGCAGGGCTCCAACGTCGATCCAGAGGAGCGTACTTTGGATCTAAAAACTTCATCCACAACAAATAGGGGTTTCCAGCCGCGATTTCTCCGGCTTGTCGAAGCTCCTCCCATGCATCCCTAATTTCGGACCGCGTCCTTGGCCGCATCAAGTGCCTTCTTCAGGCCAGTCGAATTAGCCTTATTCTCTTTCTCAAGGAGCTCATACCGGTCGGCGGCATTTTTCAGCTCCACAGCCATCTCGGCTATTTTGTCTTCGCTTCGGCGACGAGCAGCCTGTTCGGCTCTTAACTCGTCGGCCTCCTTTAGGGTAGCCGCATTGCTAGCCCGGGCTTGTTCCTTGGCCAGGGCAAGTTTCGCCCTCAGGGCTTCCACGGCAGCAGCTCCGTCTGCAGTCCAAGCATATCACGTTAACATTATGCCCCTCTCAATTTTTTCTATAAAAATAAGGAAAGCAGAGCACATACCTTGTGACTCGGTAAGCTGCTCGTTCACAAGTGTGATATCGGCATCAATAACTCCAATCTGCCTCCTCAGTTCGGCGATTTCAACGGACCGGTCGACTGCCGGACCCTTAGCCACCTGTGCATAAACACAGTATGATCATTACTCAATGATGTGATCCTCCGTTTGCTGCCTTGGGCTGGCAACCAGAGTCTCAGGGGATACTATCCATATGGAGCACACCTAGCGCGTCGCCACAATCAAGAATTACGTATTTTGTTACATACCTCAAAGCCTCTGAGCAGGCTCGTAAAAGCTTTATTTAACCCACTTTTGGCGGATGAAATCTTCTCAAGCACCGTGCTCATTAATGAACGGTGATCCTCCGAGAGAGCAGCTTGCTCTAGAAGACCCGTCAGCGTATCCGGCCGGTCGTCGAACTGTGCCGAGCCCTTCTTATCACCCCCCGTGGGAGCCGAACGCTCCGGGCTTAGGGTGGCCGAAGTACTAGCTTCTGGCCTTGGCAGATCTGGACTCCTCCGTGATGATACCTCGGGGTCGCCCGCCCCATAAGGCGGAGAGGCTGGTGGGGTTTCACTCTCCATCATCTCTGAAAGGAGATCCCTCGAAGACGAACTCTGTCGAGAAGAGCTGCTAGCCAGTCTGCAAAGAATGGATCCTGGTTACTGTTCTCGGAGGAGGAAGCACTAGCTTTGTTTTTACGATTAACTTACAGCTCGGCTGAGGGCTGGCCCGTTTGCGGGCATGGCGCGGTGAAGACGCCCTTCTAGGCAGGGCCCCCTGGTGAGGTTTTCTTCCCTTCTCTTGGCACCTCCGTCTCCAAGTCTTCGGAGGCGGCCCTCTTCTTCCCGCGAGGGGAGGAGACCTTAGATTCCCCTCCCCGACTATCCTCCTTTGGGGAGGTAGCAATTCCCCCGATTTGGATGTGTAATGTGTGAAGTTCTGCTTCTCTGTTCTTCCCTTCGTCTTTCCCCGATGGCACTTTACTTAGCACACGACCAAGCATCTCGGCTATGGCGGGACTAGGCGAGCCTTCGGGAAGTGGCGCCAGACACCTGATTCTCTCCGCCTTGCTGAGCCATTCCTGGCCACGGAGGATTTTCAGAATAACGTTATGATAAATATGAACGAAGTGTTCGGTTTCTGGGTTACTTACTTGGGTATCTAGGCGGTTGCAGCTCAGGCCCGCATCCTCGATGGTGTCTGGACACTTTACTTGTGGTCCGAAGAATAACTTGCACATCCCTTTGAGCGTCATGCCGAAGAAGTGCAGAATAGTCCGTGGACCTTCCGGATTGAACTCCCACATCCCGAGAGGCCAGCGTTTGCACGGCAACATCCGTCGGACTAGCATTACCTGAATTATGCTGACAAGGCTAATGTCCCTCCCAAGAAGCTCCTGGATGCGGCTCTGTAGTGTTGGTACATCATTAGCAGGCCCCCAATCCCGTCCTACATTGGCCAATGACGCCAGTTGAGGTGGAGGGCCCGAACGGAAGTCGAGGGCAGCCACCCACTTTGTGCCTCTGGGAGCCGTGACATAAAACCACCTCCGCTTCCATAGATCGGACACCTCTGGGAAGGAGCCCACTGGCCATGGGGCGTCAGCATTCCTGCTTATTACAGCACCTCCACACTCTGCGTGTCGCCCCTCAATCATCTTCGGCTTCATATTGAAGGTCTTGAGCTATAAGCCAAAGTGCGGGGTGACGTGGAGAAAAGCTTCGCACACAACGATGAATGACGAGATGTGAAGGATGGTGTCCGGAGCTAGATCATGAAAATCTAGCCCGTAATAGAACATGAGCCCCCTCACAAAGGGATCAAGGGTGAAGCCTAAGCCGCGGAGGAAGTGTGAAACAAATACGACGCTCTTGTTGGGCTTAGGGGTAGGGATGACCTGCCCTAGAGCAGGAAGCCTATGCTTGATGTCGGTGGTCAGATATCTGACCTCCCTAAGCTTCACGATGTCCTCCTCTTTGACCGAGGAGGCCATCCACCGACCTTGAAGGTTGGATCCGGACATGATTGAAGATCCGAAGTGCTTGAGATTGGGCTTCAGGTGTTAGAACTCGAGATGCGAAAAGGCGCAAGCATGGTAGAAAAGAGGGATAGGCCTCGGCCCCTCTATAAAGGGGGTGAATATCAAGCGTCCTCAGCGTAACCGCTTGGGACTTACCTAAAAACACGGAGTCATACCAACAGGTGTCGTGGGGTTGCACGCGCTCGTATTGATGGAGGATCCCGCGATAAGAGGAACACGATCTCTGCTTTGGCAAGGCGTGCCAATAAAACCGCCTCACAACATGTGTCGAGGCAGGCCAAGAAAACCGGTTCGTATTGGACAAGCCACGATGTAAGGGCTCCCCGCAAGAAAAATTGTCAGCAGATCAGATTTGTGGGGTGTTGTGCCCCCTACGATGGTGTGCGTAAGTTATCTCATATAGCCGGACGCAATCCTTAAATCTGCTTTGGAGTATTCGCAGATGGAACCCGCCTTGCAATGCCGAAGACAAAACTGCGCGTCGGACTCATCCTCATTGAAGCCTGGTTTAGGGGCTACTGAGGGAGTTCTGGACTAGGGGGTATCTGGACAGCCGGACTATATATTTCGGCCGGACTGATGGACCGTGAAGACACAAGACTCAAGACTTTGTCCCGTGTCCGGATGGGACTCTCCTTTGCGTGGAAGACAAGCTTGACGATCCGGATATTAGATCTCCTTCTTTGTAACTGACTCTGTGTAAACCCTAACCCCCTCCGGTGTCTATATAAACCGGAGGGTTTGGTCCGTATAGGGACAATCATAATCATCATAGGCTAGCTTCTAGGGTTTAGCCTCTACGATCTCGTGGTAGATCAACTCTTGTAATACTCATATCATCAAGATCAATCAAGCAGGAAGTAGGGTTTTACCTCCATAGAGAGGGCCCGAACCTGGTTAAAACATCATGTCCCTTGCCTCCTGTTACCATTAGCCTTAGACGCACAGATCGGGACCCCCTACCCGAGATCCGCCGGTTTTGACACCGACACCCGCCCAGTTGTCGTCGTCGCCAGATGCCTCGCTGTCGCCGAATGCCTCCTTCCTTCCGGTAGCCACGCACCGTCCGAGCGCCGCCGTGCCTTCTCGCACTAGTGCGTCGCCCCCGGTGACCCTTGACCCCCTGACCTTCTCCAGCTTTACCTCCCTTTCCATCCTGGAGCTACTCCTGATCCCGCCTCACCCGTGCCATGCGGGTCTGCTCCGCCATGCCTCTGTAGGAAGCTGGTGCCGCTGCAAGAAGTTCAAATGTCACTACAGCAGCCGGACGGATTGGACACACGGTGCTCCCTCCCACAAAGTGGTCATTGCTAGACGATGAATCAACCTCGCCTCTGCTGCTCCATTTGGATGGCATGCCACACCCTTTTTTTGGAGACTTCATATTCTAATTTTCTTTAGGGGAAATTGATGTGTTGTCTTGCTCTCTGCTTGCTGTGCTAACGACGGATGTGAGTTCGTCGCTATCTCTAAATTTCAGTGTGTTGTTTGCATCGCCTACTGCTCCTGGCGAGCTTGTCCGTCGCCGTTGTTAGACTTTCTTGCGCATCGCAAGAGCTGTAAACACACTTTGTTTGTTCCGTTTGTACAACTGAACTTGTTGCCTCAGCTCTACTCGTTCAAGGGACGGGTAACTCTGATGTTTGTTTCTACAATATTGTTTGCAAGTCAGTATTGTTGGTATGGATTCTTCTCTGTTGTTCATCTTAGTATGTTAAAGAAGAATCATGAATGATTGGGTCTACATCTGCATAAAACAGAGTCATTTTCCGAGTTTTGATTCGTTAATTAATTTCGTACTTATGTTGTTAAAAAGAATTAACCGTGTAGAATGTGAAAATTTGTGATTTGAGTTCTACTTTTTCTGCTGAATTTTTTTGCCATGTTTCTTAGTTATCAAGTAAGTGTTCTTTGTTGTTTTCATCAATGTCCTAATTGATGGAAAAAGCTTTCTCCTACTCGCTTCCAGTGTTGTGTATTGTGCTCTTGCTCTCTAATGTACTATCTGAAGCTTGTACAGCGTGCCAGAGCAAAAAATGGGAAGGCACTAATCTGAAGTTCAGATATGATAAAGAAAGAAGTCGTGCGATCTCGGATCTAGTGATTTTCCACGAGGTAAGTTCCAGCAAAAACTCTGCTTAGATTTCAAATTTGTGAAGTATCAGACTAGAATAGTTCCATCGATTTCAGTGAATGAGCAACACGTCTCTGAACGTTGCTTTCTCACCCGCAGCTATGGCCCCTTTCCCTGATGCATAAATGCGGACAACCGCCCTGCAACATACCTCTTTCTCCCGCTGCTCTAGCAAGCAAGCTCCCAACATCGCACCTCCAGCCCGCGACCTTCCCTTCTGCTACGTCTCCACCCGCCGTTGCTACCTCCTGGCCATATAAATGGCGTTGCCGAAGTCCACATTGTACCACACTAGCAGGACGACTCGTACAGGTCGTGCCAATCGTCTTTCTTCCACCGTCCATGGTCACCATCGCCGTCAATAAAGTTGTACTTGATCCATGTGTAATATGTTTGAAGCACACGCTTGATGCATTCGATCGCCTCCGGCAATGCTCCAGGGAAGTAGCCAGAGGCAGGAGCTAGTTGTGCACTCGCTGATTCTGGCATAGCCTAGTGGTTGTTAACCAAGCTAAGCAGGTCATGTCTCTGTCAGCTAGAAGTACCAGTGTGAGGCGTTACGTAGAGTGATTTGCTTATGGGTTTGAGTGAGTTAGATGTACGGATGGGAGATGCGAGTGTTCTTTACTTGTGAGTTTATTATAATTGTTGTCACCGTGTCTTCAGGGACTACTACTAACATACTATGATAGACTTAAAAATATATTTAGTCGATCAGACTTAAAATAGAGCAGTTTGATGTACATATACATTTTGGATATTCTCTGTTTCTAAAAAACAAACCAAGAAGATTAAATTAAAAAAAGTAGAGCAGTCTGGCGTTTATTTTAAAAAGATTATTTTTTTCATGTCCATAAAAATAGAATAACATCAAATACAAAAATAATAAAGAACTTCAATGTGTACAAAAAATGATTTATCCATTTTAAAAACAGAGAAGATTACTTTCGCAACCATCTGTGCCGCCCCACATCCCCCTCTCCGACCATCGACGCTATCCCTCAGTAGCATTCCCTTCTTCGTTTGTAAAAAATATATGAGAAAGGATTGTCCCCATTTCAAAAAAAACTAGAGGTTCAAAGTAATTTTTTTGAGAAGTTCCTGTTTATTACAAAACCAAAAAGGTCAAACTAAAAAATAGAGTAGTCCAAAAGGATTATAAAAAATAGGTTTTCATCAATACAAGAAAACTTAGAAGTTCAAATTTAAATAACGAAGAAGTTCATTCTTTATTAGAAAATCAAGAAGGTCAAAGAAAATAAATAGAGCAGTACATATTTTTATATATATAACAGGTTTTCTTCGTTTCTTCAAAAACCTAGAAGTTCAAATTTAAATAACAGAGCGGTTCAGTATTTATTACACACTAGGATTTTCCCCGTTACTAAATAATTAACCAAGGATTTCAAACCAAAAAAAGAGAGAGCAGTTTGAACAAATATTGGTTCTATAAATTTTCTTAGAAAACCATATTTATCTCAAAGAAGTTCAAAGTAAAAAAATAGAGAAGTAGGAAGGTTAAAAAAACTCAGATGTTTTCTCATTACTAAAGAATAAATTGAAGAGCTTCAAAACTAGATAAAAGGGAAAAACTAAAAAAAGTTCAAATTAAAACCAAGAAGTTGAAATTAAAAGAACTCAAATTAAAACCAATAAGTTCAATTTGAAAAAGCAGAAGTTCAATGTTTCTAAAACACACCAATTTTCACATTTCTAAAACAACGTACAAATAAGTTCAAATAAAAAAGTTAGAGCGGTTCGATTTCCATGAAAAACGCAGATTTTTTCCGTTACTAATGTGAAAACAGAGAGAAGTTCAAAGTGATAACAGCCAGAAGTTCACGTACTGCATGGTGTGTGTTTCATACGAGAAAAAAGAGTAAAAAGGCGACGTCTAAATTTTTGGTTGCTAGAAGTTCAAGTGCTCTTCCCTCCTAAGTTCAAAAATTCTTGTTAGAGAGGCGCACCGCCGACATGGATCCGCCCTAAGAAGTTGAAATTAAAATAACAGAGAAGTTTGAAGTATATAAAAAACTTAGATTTGTTGCAAGAAGTTCACATGCACCTCCGTGCCTGGTTCAGAATTTATATTGTAGGACATCCGAACTCCAATTACATGTTTTGAAATGGCAAAAAATGGCGTCCGCCTTCAATTGTGTGTAATTTGACGTATACAGAAAAATTCGACAGAAGTTCATAGTGAAAACAACGAGAAGTTCAAGTATTGCAAGGAATACATTTCAGGTGAGAATAGAAGTATAAAAAAATAAAAGCTTAAAAGGTTTATTGAAAGAAGTTCGAGTGATGTGTCCGGAGAAGTTCAAAAATTCTTGCGAGAGACGTTCACCTTGTATTTCCATGTTCGATTTTTTGTATAAAAATCAAATACAATTCTTTACTCAAAATTTAAAAAGGTGAAGTTCAAACTGAAATAACTGAGAAGTTCGGAGTTTATTAAAACCTAGTATTTACCTGTTGAAAAAATAAAAAACACACCATCATTTTTTGCACATTTAAAAACAACTCATAAATGAAAAAAATGGTTGCTAGTAGTTCAATTGTTCGGCGAGGAAAAGTTCAAAAAATTCTTGTGAGAGAGGTTCACCGTGTATTTAGATGTCCAAAATACATAAATTTTTTGTTGTTTTTTGTGTTTTAAAATAATTCTCTCAAACCAGAGAGAAGTTCAAAAGTGATAACAACCGGAAGTTCACGTACTACATGGTGTGTATTTCATATAAGAAAAATACAAATAAAGTGAAACCGAGTGAAGTTCGAACAGACATGCCCCAGAAGTTCAACTACTTCACGCAGTGCGAAAAATAGCACGTCAAAAACAGAGCGAAGTTTAAACAGACATGCCCAATAAGTTCAACTACTTCACTGTGACGCCCGATAATTAAGCTACAGTGATCCCCGCTAATGATGCCACGTCACCTCGGTTACTGTGGATAAACTCGTGTTAGTACGAAACCTAGTTCGAATTTCAAATTTAAAACAAAGGCAAACAATAAAAGTTTTCAAAAGTCAAACAAAAATGTTCGGGTTGCGGCAAATAATCCATACATTACTTTGGTGAAGAAGCCACATTTTTATAAATTAAAAATGCTTTATAATAAATAAAACAGTAGCAAAACAAATTATTAAATGCCTTTTTGTATAATATGAAACTAGCGGAGTGACCCGCGCATTTGCGCGGCTAGATTTGTAAATTGTTATGTATATTTACATTTTCTAAAAAAAATTATATTAGATTCGAAGTATTGTTAGCCTGTTTGTTGCACATTTAATATAGAAGGAAATTTGAGTGTGAGTCATCCAAAAAGTTTAACCCTATGTTATTGGTATCATGTCACTTTTCTAAGCGTAAATATATAGTGTGAAAACATAATAGAATTTCATTGATTAATGCATAATTTGAGAAACAAAATAATCACATGAATTGATGAGAAGATTTTTTGGAAGCTACACATGGAAAATTTAAATAACAATGGGACTTAAGAGACTCAATGAGATAAATAATGGTGTGAGGATAATAAAAAATATATTCAAATACTTAGAATGTTTAAGTTTCCAAAAACTGGTTTCCTCCAATTTTATGAAAAATAATATTTCATTATTCTTATTACGAAGAAAAGTTTGTTGCCTTTTGTCGGTCTCGCAACCACGACATGTTAATGAAGATTTGTCTTTTTCTACTTTGGCGGGAATGATCCACATCATTCAAATACTGCTCAGCATGAAATAGCCGATCACACCTACCCTTATGTTTTTTAAAGCCATGGTTTTTGAAAATTAAAATATTAGGAAAGGTGTATTTGTTTTGTATACATGTATTGCTTTCGGATGTTAGTGGCCGGGACTTGTGTATGGTACTCATGTATACCTCTTTTCCAACTATCTTGTCAATGAACTTTAATACATGGTAGCATGTCACGTTGTCATTTATCATTCATTGCTACATATTGCATGATATCAACTGTAAAATAAATTCTGATTTTAAAATTCCATATTGTTTGGTTGAATTTTCATACGTAAGTTTAGAGATTTTTGGATTTCATAAGTTGTAGGAAAATGTCCTATTTCTTTATATATTAGGTGAGAGCATAATGGCAGCTCATTTGTTTGTAGGGCAAACGTCGCGTACAAATATTGCCAGGTAAGAGCTTGGAAATGACTTATCTTCGGGATCGTGTTTCTTCATATTGTATGTCCATGTAGAGAAAAATGATATTATTTTAACTCAGACATTCCAACACGTACCCCCTATTTTTGTTAAAGCAACGGTTTTTGAAGATTAAAATAGAAGGAAAAGTGTATTTCTTTTGTATACATTTATCGCTTCCGGATGTCAGTGAACTTTAATACATGGTACACAAAAAAGCAATGGTTTAGTTAGTGGATTCAAACGTGATCTAGTCAGAGTGATATATATGTTCAAAAAAGCTAAAAATAAATGTACGTGATTGGTTATCGTTTTCAGTAATACATCTCATCGATAGTCGCCACTAAATAATAACCCTATTTATTTTCATGGATCATATAAATTTTCTTTTATTTGTTAAATTGCGTCTTCTCTGAATGTTGCATTAAACCCTTGTCCACACAGTTCTATGGCGTCATATTTTGGCCCAATTCTCTCAACCCTGTCACATATTGTATGGTTTGAGAAGTTTCCTACGATGTTGGTTATTCTTTCTCACTCATTGTCTTAACTTTCATTGTTTAGGGTTTCCATCTCCCTGCTTTTGTTTGTTTTGTTGGTACAGTGCTCGCTCATAACAGTAATATATTTGATTAATTCAGCAATTCTTCCTAAACAATGCCATTTCCATCATGTAAAACAAAACAATGTCATGCATTTCGTGTACACAACCCTGTGCATGTATACATTCCTTGGTTCTTCCTAGTCTAACACTTAACTGTCGCTCACACCCTCCTGTGATGATAAACACACCAATAGAACGTGGAAAGAGCGGGAAGAACATTATTCCTACACTGGAACAGTGCTGCCGCCTCGCCGCCCCAAACCAAATTTGAAGACTCCCTAAAGAACATCTGGAACGAAATGCCCTTTCCATTGCATGACGGGTCAGGGTGCGATGTCGAGCTCGCCGCTGTTTATGACCATGCACCGATTTCCTCTTCTCCGGTGACCTTACCGGGCCGGGCCACCATTGAAACGTTGCAGGCGTCGAGCATCGCCTGGCGACAAATGTAGGTGTGACCGCTAATTGTTTTTTAAGATAGAGTCTGACTGGAATAGTATCTTGTTACCCGGACTATAATTAATGCATGATATTTATGTGATCTATTAGACCAATAAATAAATAACAAAAATGAAATATATTTCATTCATTAATTTGGTAAAAAAAATAGTAATTTAACTTTTAGACCGGGATATTGTATGCTGATAAGCATGAGTGGGGAATAAAAAATGGGTCTAGTAGAGGTGCATAAAAATAAAAGAAATTGGCATTACATAAACCAATGATATATGCAATCGTGATACTGCAAAACTCTACCATCTTTAGTTTTGGAAATTGATGTATGATTTGCAATAAACAACTCTAAATACACTCACAAAAAAAACTCTAATTACATTTTTTCCAGTTTATACAGTATGTTACACATATAATGTGGAACGTATACCATATAGTAATGTTTGCACATGATAAATTTGTTAGGTACTCCAATTATTTGTGTGAATAAAAAATTTATTGTATCCTCGAAACCATTACCACGTGGTGGATAACAAACATACCGTCACCCGCAAAAAAAACATACCGTCCATGCTGACAACTTTGGCACACAATCCATCTACTACTATGCTTCTTCACGACTTAAATCAGCATGATGATCGCCACATGAATATTAAATGGGTTTCACTTCTGTGTTGCAGGAGAGAGATGAGTGTGAACTGGGAGATACTGATTAGTAGTAGAAGAGTAATGGCAGAATAGAGATGCAACTGAAAAAAAAAATGCTCACCGCTGGTTAAAAATCCTCACTAATCACGTCTCATCGTCATATGGACCAAAGGACATGTGTGGGTAGACTCGACGGTGATGGTGGTGCTGGATCCAGAAATCAGTTAAGGATGTATTAATTCACGGGCTGGATTCGGGGCACACTTAGTAGTATCATGTTAGAAAAGGAAAGCTACATGGAACTTATAGATGTTAATTATGTAGCGAGAATTTTTCTTATTACTTTAACGTGATTTAAATCATTCTTTTTTTTTCTGAGGGTAAAAAACAAAAGGAAAACTTAAATAATTCTTTCTAGTGTCATGTATACTACCTATAACTACCAGGAACATATTCATACTTCAAAAATTTATATGAAGGCATTATCTAATAAATTTAGAATAATAATTAATCACATAGTAGAACAAATGATGCAAATATAGTAATTTAAGTGAAATATCCATACCATGTAGATGCACGTTACATGAAAACAATTGAATCCTTTCGACTGGTTTAACACATATGACAAACTATATGACAATTTTGCTCGCACGTGGATGCATCGGATGCAGACGGCGCCCACCTATTGATAGGAGGAGTTTGTCCGGAGTCGATTGCGGCCATCTCTTGTCCCGTGCCTCGATCCTCGGTGTTTCTCCTATTGAGTCATCAAAGATTCGTTGAGTTTTCCTTGTAAAAAGACACTATATACGTAGGTGGACAGGCAATTGCGTAGAGACATCGACCCGTTCATACTGGAACCCTACTTGACCATATTATAAAAAATTGAGCATCTTTATTGAATCAGGGTGATGTTATTACCTTTTGCTCGCCATGGTCTAACCCAGCCATCGAGGAGATGTGCGACATGCTTCCAATCCAGCTCTTCCATCTGTATCAATCCCATCAGATAGCCAAGAAAACCATAGTAGAACAATGCTTGATTAATTTAATAATGGATGATTGAATTAGCATGAAAGAGAGAAAACTTAATCCCTAATCAGTATGTGGCCGCATGCATGCATGCATGCATGTGTGCTGCACGGCTCCTTGGAGGCGTCGAGGGCTCACGGCTGCCACGTCTTCGTATTTTTCCTCTGCTCCTTCTGACTCTTGACGACTACCTCTATTCATGCGATTTAAAAAAAAATACAGATCTATTAAGGATGTATGGTGCATTTCAAAATAATACGTGTGCTTGTATTTCTCTTTTGCGTGTGGTGGCCGTGCTATGCACGATTCTGTTGTCGTTCCTTTTTGGGACTTCTTTTTCCTAACATGTGCTAACACGTCCATCTTAGTCCTTTTTTTTTTGAATTCCAACACGCATGAGTTCTTAGAGAGATATAGCGTGACAGGCCAATATGCTCCTACGTATCTTGTACGTAAAATCCTTTTAAATCTCAGCCGTTATAATTAGGACCCACTATATGATTAACGGACCAAATAATTTAGCCTGTGTGGATTAACGTGATACCTCGTTTGTCTCTTGGTTTAATTATATAATAGATAGATAATAAACTATTTAACTTGTTGCCCAAAATTATTGGGGCAGTAGCATAATTATGAATACTAAATTAGGACTTGCTTTTATATTTTATAAAACTATAATAAATCTAAATGAAATAAAAACAGAAAAAGAAAATAAACAAAAGAAAAAAACAAAAATAAAGAAAACCCCCACCTCCCTGGCCCAACTGGAGCACCGGCCCAGGCGCACCCCTCCTCTCCTCCCCTGTTCACGAACCACCCCGTGGCCATGACCGATGCCCGCCACGGCACCGGTCGTCGCCGTGGCGGCCATCCGCCGGCACCCCCACTCCTATAAGGCCTCGCCCCGGGCCAAACCCTAGCTCTCTCCCCTCACTCCCCCCCTCACTGGATTTGGGCGCCCCTCGCCCCTCTGCGTTCCGCTCGTCGCCCCCGAGGCCACCTCGTCGCCATTGCCGCGGTCAACCGCCTCTTCTCGCCGTCTCTGCACGCCCAGGAGCTCCGCCGGACTCCTCCACCTCGTCCCCACCCTCAACTTCAAGCCGGGGCGCTGCCAAGCTCGACATCATCTTCAAGCTCTGCGCCGAGCTCGCCGCCTTCGATTCGGTCGTCTCCGACAGCCGCCGGCATCCCCGACCCTCGAGCTCGCACGCGTCCTCCACTGTGAGGCCCTCCTCCCGTTCCCCTCGTTTCTCCCCTTTGAATCGGCGCCGTAGACCCATCCCCACCTGAGTTCGCCATGGCCAGAACCTGTCGTAACCACACCGGGCGCGCTCCCAGCGCCTCTGCCCGCCCGGGGCCGGCGCCCTCGCACGTGCGTGTACGCCCGAGGCCGCACCCCCCCTGCGTACTGCTGCTGTTGCTTTGCGCTTGCTCGCCTCTACTTCTGCAAATTGATGTTGCTACTGCCGCCTACCGATGCTGGCCGTCGCGGATCCCGCTCGCCTCCGCTCACCCCGTCGTCCGTCGCCTGCACCCGTGAAGCCCCGCCGTTGCCTTGGTTCCGCGCACCACCTCGCTGGCGCTGCTGTGGCCTCGCCGGCCCACACGCCCGCAACCCACCCTCTCACTCGCCCGCGACGCCGCACAGTCCTGCTTCGACGAGGCCTCCCTCTGCCGCGCGTAGCTCCGGCCATGGCCTCGCCTAGTGCCTCCCTCTGCCGCGCGTAGCTCCGGCCATGGCCTCGCCTAGTGCCCCCTGCTCCGCCTCCTGCCGCCGACCACGGTCCGGCCACGCCCGCTCGGCCCCGCTCCGACCTTGCCCTGCTAGTGTTCCCCCTCCCCTACACCCGCGGACGCCGGCGCCCAGCGCCCGTCCCCTCCTCTGTCGGCCTCGGCGGGTGCACAGCACCCACTCCAGGCGCCCGTAACCTGCCCGCCCGCTAAGCCACCTGTGGCCCAATGACAAGCGGGGCCCCGCCCCTGGAACAAAAAAATAGGAAAAAAATATATTTTAAAAATAATAAGTAACTAATTAATTAATTAACTTGGCCTAATTAACCTGCTAATTAAACCAACTAATTAGGTTAATTATTTAGGTGAGTCAATGACAGGGGGGCCACCCCCTGTTGCCCAGTCAAAGGTTGACTGGTTAACTTGGTCCCCCTGGCCCCACATGTCAGTGAGTGTATAATTTTTGTGTACACTGTGCTGGGTACATCTAGCAATTTAACATCAATTTTGAATTAAAATAAATTAGAAAATGAATTAAAACTTTGGAAATTAATATAAAATAATCTATAACTCGGATGAAAAAACTTTGTACATGAAAGTTGCTCAGAACAACGAGACGAATCCCGTTCGTCCGCCACGCATCCCTAGCATAGCGAACCTACAACATTTCACCTCCGGTTCATTTGTCCGAAAACGCGAAACAACGGGGATACTTTCCCGGATGTTTCCCTCTTTCGCCGGTATCACCTACTACCGCGTTAGGGCACACCTAGCACCGCTCATTGTCATGTCATGCATCGTCATGCTTATGTTTGCATTGTATTTATTGTTTCTTCCCCCTCTTCTCTCCGGTAGACTACGAGACTGACGCGGCTGCTGCCCAGTTCGACTACGGAGTTGACGACCCCTCCTTCTTGCTAGAGCAACCAGGCAAGCCCCCCCTGATCACCAGATATCGCCTATTCTTCTCTATACTGCTTGCAATAGAGTAGTGTAGCATGTTACTATTCGGTTACTCCTATTTTGTTGCATAGCCTGTCATTGTTGCTACAGTCATTGATACCTTACCCGCAATCCTAAATGCTTAGTCTAGGATGCTAGTTTATCATCATTGGCCCTACATTCTTGTCGGTCTGCCTTGCTATACTATCGGGCCGTGATCACTCGGGAGGTGATCACGGGTATATACTATACATATATATATATACTATACAGTTGGTGACTAAAGTCGGATCGGCTCGTTGAGTACCCGCGAGTGATTCACGGATTGGGGGCTGAAAGGACCTTTGTCCCGACGGCCCTCTGTGTGGATCTTTGTGGCAGAGCGACAGGGCAGGTTGAGACCACCTAGGCAAGAGGTGGGCCTGGCCCTGGTCGGCCTTCGCGGTTGCTTCATAATAACACGCTTAACGAGATCTTGGTATTTGATCTGAGTCTGGCCACTGGCCTATACGCACTAACCAACTACGCGGGAAAGATATGGTCACTCGACATCGTGGTATCAGCTGAAGCCTTCGTGACGTAGCGACTGAGTGGCGCCCGCCGGATTGGACTAGAACGCCTGCTCTTGTATTAGGGAGGCTAGGTCTGCTTTCAGCCGCCCTCGCAACGTGCAGGTGTGCAATGGGCGATGGGCCCAGACCCCCGTGCCATAGGAGTTAGACCGGCGTGCTGACCTCTCTGTTGTGCCTAGGTGGGGCTGCGACGTGTTGATCTTCCGAGGCCGGGCATGACCCAGGAAAGTGTGTCTGGCCAAATGGGATTAAGCATGTTGGGTTATGTGGTGCACCCTGATAACCCACAAGTATAGGGGATCGCAACAGCTTTCGAGGGTAGAGTATTCAACCCAAATTTATTGATTCGACACAAGGGGAGCCAAATAATATTCTTGAGTATTAGCAGTTGAGTTGTCAATTCAACCACACCTAGATAAATTAGTATCTGCAACAAAGTATTTAGTAGCAAAAGTGGTATGATAATAAAGGTAGCAGTAGCAAAAGTAAAGATAAATGTTTTTGGGGTTTTGTAGTAGTGATAACAGTAGCAACGGAAAAGTAAATAAGCGAAGAACAATATATGAAAAGCTCGTAGGCAATGGATCAGTGATGGATAATTATGCCGGATGCGATTCCTCATGCAATAGTTATAACATAGGGTGATATAGAACTAGCTCCAATTCATCAATGTTATGTAGGCATGTATTCCGTAAATAGTCATACGGGCTTATGAAAAAGAACTTGCATGACATCTTTTGTCCTACCCTCCCGTTGCAGCGGGGTCCTTACGGAAACTAAGGGATATTAAGGCCTCCTTTTAATAGAGAACCAGACCAAAGAATTAACACATGGTGAACACATGAACTCCTCAAACTACGGTCATCACTGAGAAGTATCCCGATTATTGTCACTTCGGGGTTGTCGGATCATAACACATAATAGGTGACTATAGACTTGCAAGATAAGACGAAGAACATACATATATTCATGAAAACATAATAGGTTCAGATCTGAAATCATGGCACTCAGGCCCTAGTGACAAGCATCAAGCATAGCAAAGTCATAGCAACATCAATCTCAGAACATAGTGGATACTAGGGATCAAACCCTAACAAAACTAACTTGATTACATGGTAAATCTCATCCAACCCATCATCGTCCAGCAAGCCTACGATGGAATTACTCACGCACGGCGGTGAGCATCATGAAATTGGTGATGGAGGATGGTTGGTGATGACGACAGCGACGAATCCCCCTCTCCGGAGCCCCAAACGGACTCCAGATCAACCCTCCCGAGAGAGATTAGGGCTTGGCGGTGGCTCCGTGTCGTGAAACACGATGAAACTTTCTCCTTGATTTTTTTTCTCCCCAAGACGGCATATATGGAGTTGGAGTTGAGGTTGGGAGGTGTCTAGGGGGCCCGCGAGATAGGAGGGCGCGCCCTAGGGGGGTGCGCCCCCCTGTCTCGTGGACAGCCCGTGGGCCCCTGGCCTTGATTCTTTTGCCAAAAATTCTTATTAATTCTGAAAAGTGCCTCCGTGGATTTCCAGGACATTCCGAGAACTTTTCTTTTCTACACATAAAACAACATCATGACAGTTTTGCTGAAAACAGCGTCAGTCCGGGTTAGTTTCATTCAAATCATGCAAGTTAGAGTCCAAAACAAGGGCAAAAGTGTTTGGAAAAGTAGATACGTTGGAGACGTATCAACTCCCCCAAGCTTAAACCTTTGCTTGTCCTCAAGCAATTCAGTTGATAAACAGAAAGTGATAAAGAAAAACTTTTACAAACTCTATTTGCTCTTGTTGTTGTAACATGAAAAGCCAGCATTCAAGTTTCAGCAAATATTACGAACTAACCATACTAACAATAACACATAGGTCTCACAATTACTCATATCAATAACATAATCAGCTAGCAAGCTATAATAATAAAACTCGGATGATAACACTTTCTCAAAATAATCATAACATGATATAACAAAATGGTATCTTGCTAGCCCTTTCTGAGACCGCAAAACATAAATGCAGAGCACCTTTAAATATCAAGGACTGACTAAACATTGTAATTCATGGTAAAAGAGATCCAGTCAAGTCATACCCAATATAAACCAATAATAATGAATGCAAATGACAGTGTGCTCTCCAGCGGGTGCTTTTTAATAAGAAGGGATGATGACTCAACATAAAAGTAAATAGATAGGCCCTTCGCAGAGGGAAGCAAAGATTTGTAGAGGTGCCAAAGCTCGATTTTAAAATAGAGATTGAATAACATTTTGAGCGGCATACTTTTGCTGTCAACGTAACAACTATGAGATGGCTGTATCTTCCATACTACATGCATTATAGGCAGTTCCCAAACAGAATGGTAAAGGTTTATACTCCCCCAACCACCAACAAGCATCAAACCATGGCTTTCTCGAAACAACGAGTGCCTCCAACATACAACAGCCCTGGGGGAGTTTTGTTTAATTATTTTGATTTGCTTTGATCTTTTTGGATCATGGGACTGGGCATCCCGGTTACCGGCCCTTTCTCGTGAATGAGGAGCGGAGTCCACTCCTCTTGAGAATAACCCACCTAGCATGGAAGATATAGGCAGCCCTAGTTGAAACATGAGCTGCTCGAGCATATAAAACATAATTTCATTTGAAGGTTTGGAGTTTGGCACATGCAAATTTACTTGGAACGGCCGGTAAATACCGCATATAGGTAGATACAGTGGACTCATATGGAACAACTTTGGGGTTTAAGGAGTTTGGATGCACAAGCAGTATTCCCGCTTAGTACAGGTGAAGGCTAGCAAAAGACTGGGAAGCGACCAACTGAGAGAGCGACAACAGTCGTAAACATGCATTAAAATTAATTTACACTGAGTACAAGCATGAGTAGGATATAATCTACCATGAACATAAATATCATGAAGGCTATGTTGATTTGATTCAACTACATGCGTGAACATGTGCCAAGTCGAGTCACTTAATACATTCAAAGGAGGATACCATCCCATCATAACACATCATAATCATTCTAATAGCATGTTGGCATGCAAGGTAAACCATTATAACTCATAGCTAATCAAGCATGGCACAAGCAACTATAATCTCTAAATGTCATTGCAAATATGTTTACTTCATAATAGCTAACTCAGGAACGATGTATCATCATATTTACAAAAACAATAGGGGTCGAGTTCATACCAGCTTTTCTCATCCCAATAAGTCCATCATATATCATCATTATTGCCTTTCACTTGCAAGACCGAATGATGTGTATAATGATAAGAGTGCACGTGCATTGGACTAAGCTGGAATCTGCAAGCATTCAACTCAAGAGAGAAGACAAGTAATATGGGCTCTAAATTAAATAAACAATCATGCATATAAGAGCCAGTAAGCATTTTCAATAAGGTCTTCTCGACCCCCAAAAGAAAGAAAATAAAATAAAACTATTTACACGGGAAAGCTCCCAACAAGTAAAAGAAGAACAAGAAATCTTTTTGGGTTTTCATTTTAATTTCTACTACAGGCAAGGAAATTAAACTAACTAATTTTTTTGGTTTTTCTAAAGGTTTATCAAACACACAAGAAGAAAACTAGAAAAAAAAATTTAAACTAACATGGATAATACAATGAAAGAGTAAGAGCACCGACGACTAGTGTGTGAACATGAATGTAAAGTCGGTGAGAAATACGTAATCCCCCAAGCTTAGGCTTTTGGCCTAAGTTGGTTTAATACCAAGGACCGCTGCTACTCTCCCCGGTGTAGTGGGAGGTGTAATCAGGATACCACTGGCTGGTCATCTTCGGATCCCACTGGACAGATGATGCACGATCAGGGTCCAGCTCAGGTTCCGGCTCAGGTTCAGGTTCTGGAGTAAAAGCTTGGGCTAAATGGTTGTTCACCGCTTCCGGCGTAACAAGGCGATTTTCTGCAAGCAAGTCAAATAACAGAGGTGCAGGCAAAATAATAAACTCAAAGTGTTTCTTATTGGATCTAAGTCTATACAAGAGCATCTTCTCTTCGTTGTCAACAATAAACTTGTGTGCTACCATGCTCTTGTAATCTAAAATGTGAGGAGGTAATTTTGTCTCCTCCTCCTCATGGTGCCTAATGGGTATCTGAAAGTGTTCAGCAAGGCATGCAGCATAGATACCTCCAAATATGCACTACTAGGAAAAGGGCTATAGATGAAATTGACACTAATGGCGCACCAGAGAAGTGGTGCACCACTACTATATACTAATGGCGCACCATGTGGTGATGCTCCATTAGTGTGGAAGACACTTATGGCGCACCAGACACAAGGTGCGCCACTAGTAACAATTTTTTTTCATTTTTCCAAACATACTAATGGCGCATCCAGGCAAAGTGCGCCATTACTAGTTCTAACTAGTAATGGCGCACCAAGCACAGAGTGCACCAATATTGTATTTTTTTTATTCTTTTTTTTTTTGCAAAACTACTAA
>NC_041391.1:190349379-190395384 GCF_002162155.2 Triticum dicoccoides | reverse complement strand
AAACTACTAATGGCACACGTCTGCGTGGTGCGCCATTAGTATGTTGTGTTACTAATGGCGCATGTCTGTGCGGTGCGCCATTAGTAACCTGGGACCAGCTAGATATTTTGGACAGCCACACCTACACACTCACTTTCCCCACTTCATTCCCTCCACCTCCTTCCGCAAGCTTGTCGGCTGCCTCCTCCTCCTCACCTCATTTGCACCATAGATTCATCAAAATTAAGTGGTGAAATTACCTTTTTTTGATAGGTAAGTAAGGGGAAAGCTATCTTCATGTTGTAGATCTACTTTTTTCTCCCTAGCTCGCTCCAACAACGTGCACATGCACTTTTTATGGCCTAGCTAGATCTATGTATGTTTGTGGTGTTGCATAGGTTTGTGGTGTTGCATATATGTTTGTGTTTGCAGCTACCAGTATTTGAAATGCGAGTAGTTGCCAATATTTTGCCAGAATGTTGATTCATGTCCGTTTCGGCGAGAATTTTGGCACTATGCATTCTTTTTGGTCCTATTTTTAGGGAAAGTCATGCCAAATTTTTTCTTGGTTCTGAAATATTGTTTTGCTCTACCCCGCAGGCGACCTTGGTCCGCACGATGACCGAAGGCATCGTGAATAGGTTTTTGAGCTCCGCGAAGGCCGAGATGCTTCAAAAGAACGAGATGGAGATAAGATGTCCGTGTCGAAGATGCAAGCTGAAGAGCCTTATTGCGGACCCGGATTCCGGGCAGGTGCGGGACCACCTGCTCTTGCGTGGTTTCATGGATGGTTATTGGTGGCAAGGTGATGAAGATGACTATGAAGTCGTCCATAGGGGCCGGGCAAGAAATGAGGAAGGGCAGCAAGACAACCACCGCGGCGAGGGCGGGCGAGAAGTCGAAGAATCTCCAGGACATGATCACGACGGTGATGCTGTACACAGTCATCATGTAGAAGATGCCGGACATGATGATGAGGAAGATCAAGACGAAGGGCATGATCATGAAGATGAAGATGCCGGAGCAGATGATGATGGAGGCTGGGTGCAGGACCCTCATATTCAAGAGCTGCTTCTCAAGCAGACGGATAACGTAAGAGCTGCCGCCCGAGAGAAAGCCAAGCTGGATCAACTGGAGATAGACGCGGTTACTCCATTGTATGAAGGATGCAGGCCCGAGGATACCCGCCCGAAAGTAACACTCATGGCTCTGGAGATGAAGGTAAAACACAAAATGACCGTCGCATGCTTCGACGAGAACATGTCATTCTGGCACGAACGTCTTCCCAAGGGGAACAAGTGCCCGACCAGTTTCGAGGAGGCGAAGAAAATCGTGTGTCCTCTGGATTTACCGCATGTGAAATACCATGTGTGCATGAACAATTGCATCATTTATCGGGACGAGCACGCGGAGTCTACCATATGTCCGGTGTGCGGCGTCACTCGATACAAGAAGAGGAAGAAAGCTCCTCGAAAATCGGTGTGGTACTTTCCGATCACTCCTCGTCTGCAGCGATATTTCACGGACCCCAAGGTAGCCAAGCTCCTGCGTTGGCACGCGGATAGGGAGGAGAAGAAGCGGGAAGATGACGGAAATGATCCGGAGATAAATAAAAAAGACAAGATGCTGAGTCACCCTAAGGATACGATCCAGTGGCAAGCGTTGAACTTCGAAGACCCAGAATTTGGGAAGGATCCAAGGAACATCGTGCTGGGCGCGAGCACCGATGGAGTCAATCCGTTTGGCAGCCAGAGAAGCACACATAGCACCTGGCCTGTGTTTGTGTGGATGTACAACCTTCCCCCTGGTTGTGCATGAAGAGGAAGTACATTCACATGAGTATGCTAATTGAAGGGCCGAAACAACCAGGGAACGACATCAATCTGTATCTGGGGCTGCTGAAAGAGGAGCTAGACACGTTGTGGAAAACGCCAGCCAATACGTGGGACGCCGCAGAGAAAGAATATTTCTCTATGAGAGCCGCACTGCTCACGATGGTGCACGACTATCCCGGTTACAGATATCTCACGGGGCAGGTGGTCCACGGATTTTCTGGATGCGTAAGGTGCATGGATGACACAACGTATCGCCAGCTAGATAGAGATCCCGGGTCTTCAAAAACCGTGTTCATGGGACATCGAAGATGGCTTCGCGACGATGACCCGTGGAGGAAATGCAAGGATCTGTTCGATGGTGAAACCGAACCCCGAAGGCGCCCACGTACGAGGAGCGGCGAGGAAATAGACGAGCTGTTGAAAAATTGGAAAGATTGCCCACTGTCGGGAAAGAAGCAAAAGGCACCAGAGCCGGGAAAGAAGCGAAACGCGCCAGAGCCGCTTCTGAAGGTATGGAAAACAAGGTCTGTTTTCTAGGACTTGCCGTACTGGAAGATCCACTGTGTGCCTCACAGCCTAGATGCCTTGCATATCACGAAGAACATGTGCGGGAGTCTGCTTGGTACCCTGCTCAATATGCCAGAGAGGACCAAAGATGGGCCGAAAGCAAGGGCAAACTTGAAATCAATGGGCATCAGGCAGGAGCTTCACGCTAATGATGATGATGATGATGATGATGAGGCGAAGCAGGACACAGAAAGTCGTCGCAAAGGCAAAAAGGCCAAGGAGACCAGAAATGACTACCCTCCCGCGTGCTTCACTCTAAGTCAGGAGGAGATCGAGTAGTTTTTCACCTACCTTGTAGGAGTAAAACTTCCTTACGGTTACACGGGGAAGATAAGAAGATACCTAGACCCAGCAAAGCAGAAGCTCAGCGGGATGAAGTCTCGTGACTGTCACGTGCTGATGACGCAGATACTTCCAAGTGCAATCCGTGGGATCATGGACGCGCACGTCCGTGAAACGCTATTTGGCCTATGCAACTTTTTTGACGTCATCTCTTGGAAGTCGGTTGGCGTGAGGCAACTCAGAAGGCTACAGGAAGAGATCGTGGTGATACTATGCGAGCTTGAGATGTACTTCCCACCCGCATTCTTCGATGTTATGGTGCATCTACTGGTCCATATCATGGAGGATATCATCCAACTCGGGCCGACGTTCCTGCAGAGCATGATGCCGTTCGAAAGGATGAATGGTGTCATCAAAGGATACGTTCGCAACATGTCACGTCCAGAGGGAAGTATAGCCAGGGGCTTTCTGACCGAAGAGTACATCTCCTACTGCACGAATTATCTAGGCATCAAGAACCTTGTTGGTCTGCCCGTCAACAGGCACCTCGGTAGGCTCGCTGGATGGGGTCACCGTGAGGGTCGCCGCGAAATGCATTTCGACTTCGAGGGTCGACTCGCCGACTTTGAAAGAGCAAACCTAGTCGCGCTACAACACATAGACGTGGTCGATCCTTGGGTGGTAGAGCACAAAACCTTTATTGAGAAGACGTACAATGACCGAGGTTAACAGAGGACGGACGGAGATATAATCAAAGAGCACAACTCATGTTTCACACATTGGTTCAAGCAGAAGCTTCTGTCGTACCCTTTACATGAGGATTCTTCCGCGGAAGAACAACTCATATTCGCCTTGTCACAGGGCGCCGAGCACAACCTGATGACCTATGAGGCGTACGATATCAACGGCTACGCATTCTACACCGAGGACAAGGACATGAAGAGCGATGGTTATCAGAACTCCGGGGTAATGATGGAATCCTACACCGGTAATGACAAGGACAGATACTATGGAAGGATCGAGGAGATCTGGGAGTTGAGCTACGCTGGAGAGAAGGTACCGATGTTCCATGTCAGATGGGCCAAGAGCGTCCGAAAAGAAGACCGGTATTTCACCACCATGGTTATACCCGAAGCCAAATCCAAGACCGCGGGCGCAAAGTCACCGCGAAAAATGAGCCATGGGTACTGGCTTCCCAAGAGGACCAATGCTTCTTCATTACTGACCCGTCAAAGCCCAGTCATGTTGTCGTGAGGAGAGGCAAAAGGAAGATCATCGGAATGGATGGAGTAGCCAATGAGCAAGACTTCAACAAGTACGGCGACTCGAAGATCGAACATGACGACGACGATGAAGTAGCAGCACACACCATAAGAAGAAGCAGGACCACCCTACCTAAAGGACGTCCGTTCCACAGAAGAACTCCATTTGCGAAAAAGAAGGGCAAGAAGATTGTGAACAGATAGCTAGCTAAGATCGATTGTATTTAAATCATAGTCTTCATTTCTCGGGCACTTTTTGATATCATGAATATTTTTAAATTTCATGGGCACTTTTTGAATTCATGAATAATTTTTCAAATTTGATGATATGTTTTCATATTAAATATGAAAAAATATTGAATATTCATGAGGACACTCGATCTCGACAGTCGAGATCACTATGTACGTAGAATATGAAAAAATATTGAATATTCATGAGGATACGACCCACCGCACCCTCCCCCGCTCCACCGGTCGCCGCCGCCGACCCCAGCCCGCACCCTCCCCCACTCCACCGTCGCCGACGACCCACCGCACCCTCCCCCGCTCCACCGGCCGCCGCTCCACCGGCCACCGCACCCTCCCACCGCCGACGACGATTATATTTTCAAATAACAAATTTGATGATATTTTCAAATAATAAATTTGATGATATTTTTTATATTCATAAATATTTTCAAATAACAAATTTGATGATATTTTTTAAAAAAGTATTACTGTTTTTATAAAAAAATATTACTGTTATGATTTAAACAAGTTTGAACATATTTAAACACAAATAAATATCAAAAGGCATTTTAAATGCATAAAAACAAAAATTGGGGAGCCTGGGAATCAAACCCAGTACCTCCTAGTGTGTGTGCTGCGTGCTGACCAGTCGGGTTAGTGGGCGTGTTCTGATGGAGATAGGGTTAAGTGGAATATAACCTGACCAGTCGGGCTAGTAATTATGTGTAGATGTATTCTGAAATTAGTGTATATTCTGAAAATATTTGTAGATGTATTCTGAAAATAGAGTATAACTGCCAATCCCTAGGGTTTATCTTGGGTTTATAAAGTTGGTAGTTCTGTCATAAGAATTTGTTGAGGATCACCATGAGAAATAATTCAAACTGAATGTACAGCCATCTGACCGTTGGCAATTTGTTTCATGTATAACCATTGATTATGCCTTTGAGGCAGTTAGTTAACCTCTCACCTATGTTCATGCAGGGATATTATTCTTGGAAAAGCCACTGTTGGTGACGGAATAGAAAGATAAGCAGGTACCTATCTTCAGTCCCAATCTAACAGGGTAGTCCATGGATTCAAACTAGCTAAAGGAGATTCAAACTGTCGAACCTTTAGGTTAACAACTCAACACAAACCAATCCCTGAAAGCAAAAACTCAACACAAACCAAGTGCATTATTTTTGTGACTGTTTTCATGTTTGCAGAACCAATATTTTTGTGCCAACAATCAGTTTACTCCCTCATGCCAACAACCACTCATTTTTCAGTTAACTCCTTACAGTTCAGATCATATTTTGATTGTCAACAATAGTGGACTTTTAAGGCTTTTTAGAGGCAATACTAGTGGGTATTAGGCCTTTTTACAGGCAATAATAGTGGAATTTTAGGCTTTTTTGGAGGAGTGTGTTTCATGCTGGCCTACAGTGATGAATTAGTCAGAATTGTGTATGATTGTGCCTAAAGTAGATAATCTAAAGATACAGACAAAATAATTAGGGGAGCATGTGGAATCTAAAGTATATTGTCAACTTCCAACATTTGCTCTGTTGTCCATGTGGTTGAAGCAATGAAGGTGAGTGTGTCATTCTTGCTATGGTCATGTAAGAGAATTGCTCTGCCTTGCTAATTTTACCATGAGATTTGGGGTAATTAGCTAGTTCTGGTCAAAGCAACTGGTTTTCCTGAGCTATGCCTTGGTTAGAAAATGATGCATGATGGTTTGTTCAGAAGAGGAATAATCCCAGGATAGCACGTATCATGGGGTCAAACTTGGGACCCCTATTGTAATTTGATTTTGATTATTAATTTTTCTGTGAGCAGATGAATTACAGTGTTTGTGTTGTAATGAAACTTGACAGCCTGTACAGTGAATATATGCAGTGAACAGAAATTGACAGGTTTTCTTGACTGAATTCAGTCCTGTACAGTGAATATATGCAGTCAATATACAGTCATTGTAATTTTTGGGAGTAATTTTTGGTGTCAAATCACTCAAGCAGTAACTGAATTTTCAAACTAAACTTGACGCAATACTATTCGGTTAATTTGCTTGGACAGTAGTATGTATGCTCATCACTTTATGTATGGTGTTATGCCCTGTTATCTCTGTTCAGTTGACTAATGAAGCACTAGGCTCATCGATGGTACAAGTTCACCTGTGAACACTTGAAGCACTAGGCTTTGAAGCACCGGTTTTTCCTGTTTCTAACTCTAAATCTGATATAAACCATACTATTGGCATAAGTGGTCTTTTGTATATGTGCTGATGCTTTGTTAATATTTAGCTATAGATGATGTTGTACTTGTGATGATGCTACTTGTGATCTTCTGAAATGACCCATTGGCGACTTCATTATGCGGGGATAATGATATTGCAGGTACCCTGAGAGGCCCTTGAGTTTGCCGGAATGTCGATTAACTTCCGTTCCGGCAAATTCGGGTACTCCATATGTCCTATTTTCAGCAAAGGTCATGCTGAAATTTTCCGTGAATTTTAGCATGACTTTGCTAAAAATAGGACATATGGGGTACTTGCGACTAATGCATGGGCCGGGGTATCTTAGTACTTAGTTAAGTAGGATCAACTGCCCCGCCATTCTTGCTGCATAGGTGGCAATCGAGCCAAGTGATTAGTGCCAAGTGATTAGGCCCAACCTAGGGTGCCTCGGCGTCGATAAACCCTAAATGATGAAAACTTAACTTAGCATTTAGGGTGCCTCGGCGTCGACAAACCCTAAATGATGAAGCCTTGGCTTCTATAGGGTGCCTCGGTGTCGATGAGAACCTAAATGATGTACGCTTAGGCTTTTAGGGTGCCTCGGCGTCGACAAACCCTAAATGATAAAAGATTAGCTTTTAGGATGCCTCGGTGTCGACAAACCTAAATGATGAGACCATGATCTTGTTCCTTGACAATAACCAACTTTTTGACCAAACTTTTTTCCTATTTAGAGCGAAACATGGCCCACAACGATGAGGCTGGCAGTTTGGGCAGCAAGCAATTCTGGGAGCTGTCCCAGGAGTTGGAGGAAGAACATCACCGCTATGAGGATGCCGCGGAAGACACCGATCCTGACTACACAACCCCTAGTGGCATCGGGGATGACACCACTGATGGCGCCGCCGAGGATGCCACCACTGATGATGGCGGCGCACGCACAGATGGCAGCCAACCGAAGAGGCAACGGAAGGACCGGCGCCCGAGCATGCTCGGCACCGTCAGGGAGGAATTTACTGAAGTGGACTCTGACGGGAATCCGACGGCGCCCAAACAAGTAGTCAAGGGGTACTCGGTTCAGCTCAGGTGCATTCTCCGGAGCACCATCTCGATCAACACCGAGAACCTAAGGCATAAGGACCGTGGGAATTTGCGCAGCCTCCTCCTCACGAAGCTGCACGAACGATACAAGATCCCCGCTGAGTTTGCAAACACACACTCTCAGGGAATAAAGTGAACAGTGTCGCCCTCACGAGGATGAGCACAACCCTTTCTACTTGGAGAAGCACGGTGAAGGCAATGATTGAAAAAGGTGATAGTTATGACAAGATCAAGGCGAATATCCTTTGATGAGCGAAGATGACTACAAGGAGTTCAAGATCAAGTGCGAGAGTAGCGCAACCTCCGAATCAAGTCAGTGGGGGGAAGAAATGCGGCAGTTGAACTTAGGGGTCCACCAACTCGGTCCCGGCGGTTACAGAGTGGCGGAGCCTATATGTGACAAGGAGGACGCGGAGCGTGCCGAGCAAGGCCTACCGCCCTGCTTCGCGAAATACCGTGACAAGCAGACCAGGAACTTTCTCAAGGCCCGGTACAAGGAGGACCCGGTAACAAAGGAGCTTACCACGGATCCGAAGATCAGGGCGCTCGAGCTTGTTCTGGTAAGGAATACACCCCCGCGTAATAAGCTCCATATGGTTGCATTCTAATTAATCCCCAATATTTCTAAATGGTTCACGTTCCTTCCGCAGGACACTGAAAGCAGTAGCACGGGGTCGTCTCAGAGCTCCCCTTTCGACACCCCTTTAAATAGGGCGTTGAACGTAATGAAAAACAAGGATAAGCCCAGTAAGCCGACGCCAGCTAGTCGTGTGGCCGGCAAAGGCTTGTCCACAAAATGGTCGTCATACTATACTACTGGTGAGCGAAAGGAGAAAAAGACCAGCGAGGTTAAAGCACTCAAGGCACAAGTGGCGCGGATTCCGGAGCTTGTCCAAGAGCAAGTGGAACAACAACTGGGAACGAATCTCAACGCCATGGTGCCTACGTTGATTCATGGGCTGACGACGTGGATTGCGGGCGGCCAACAGGGGCCTCCCCCGGTTCCCAGCTTCAGGCCAGCAACTCGCACAGCACGCAGGCGGCACCATTGGTGTCTCCGGCGGAGGCGGTATTCGTGTCTCCGGCGCCAGCACGGGCATTGGAGCTTAATGCACCCGGGTGTACGCCGGCCGGCACCTTGCCAGGACGCGGCCCCGCCGTTAGTTGCACGCCCGACGTTGGCGGTGCCTCGACATTAGCCGAGCTCGATGGCATCATGGTAACTAAGCCTCTCGGCCGATGACTTCATCTCCTTGCCTTTGACTGGGCATCCCTGACGCCCTACATGCTTTCGCAGGGCGCCGCCAACGTTCCTTGCACTCTTCTGCACTTCGTGGGCGGCGAGTTGGTCGATGTTGCCAAGGGCAGAATCGTTCAATTGGGCAAACCCATGTTCCACGGTAATCCGATGCCACCCGCAGTGTATAGGGTTGAAGTGGTTCGGGTGCTGCCAGGCTGCGACGAGCTGTTACCTCCGATTCGACCCGCTGGGGCCAACGAAAAAGATGAGATGACCCTCAGCGCCTGCGTAAGCTGGCCCCTGCTTTGGCCGAAAAGCCAGATTCGTTTGGGGGCGGGGGACACCACCCCACAGACAAGACCGCCAGTCGTGCCGGCGCCAAGCCATGGCAAGAACGCCGCAACGCTACCGGACCTGCCGGACATCCCTATGGCACAGGATTCGGACATGCATATGGCACAGGATCCGGACGACGACGACAACGACGATGGTACATTTACCAACGTTGATAAGTACTTAGCCGAACATGGGTACGCTGACGAGTTCTGCGGGCCTCTTTCTCAAGAACCCAACCAAGACGATCGCGATCTAGCTGGTACGGCGGAGAAATCCAATTACAACAGGCATCGTCTGGCGTTCAGTTCTCAGGAGACGCCTCCAGCTCCCGCCTTCACCGACCCTCAGATAGCTGAGGTGCGAAATATTATCAGCCCCAACACGCTCAAGAAGGCGGTCTGTGATCAGAACTCGGTCCCATTACAGCAGATCCAGAAGAAGGGACGGAAACGAAAGACTAACAAGGGCGCCGGTGCGAGCCAGCCAGCACCGAGTATGATCCGTGCTCAGGACGGGCCACCTTCACCTAAGGATATCTTGAGGAGGGTGCATGTGGCGGGTAGGGCGATGCTACCGACAAATATGCTTAATGCTGCAACCGGTGCTATGCGGAGTCTGCACGACAGTCTTCTTTCCTTGGAGAAGCGGCGTCTCAGAGAGAATGATGTGGCATACCCGGTTTTCGTGGCCAAGGTGCCAGAGGGCAAGGGCTTTGTGGATGGCGACATCGGGGTACGATCGTCCTACGGTTTGATGACATCTTTGCTACGTTTAACCTTCATCCACTGCAGTACACCTTCGTTCGGCTGTTTTTGCTGAGTATGGAGATGCGGATCATTAGAGACAAGACCCCAGACATCGTGGTAGTCGACCCCTTCTACATGCGTGCCAAGCTCTTGAGCAGCGCTGGGGACCGTCAAGTCACGAGTTCACACCTCAAAGGCGTCATCCTGGCAAACCCAGATAAGGATAACTTCCTTGTGGCTTACTTTCCCGAGTAAGTCATCCCTTAACCGCCCCGTAACATATGATTTCTTAGATTTCAATCGTTCTTTTTTTCTAACATTCCGTGTTCTGTGCAGTGACACACATTGCACACTCATCCTCTTAAGTCCGAAATATTCCATGGCCACGTATTTCGACCCAAACCGTGACTCCAAGATAGACTACACAAATATCAAGAAAGTTCTTGATGATGTTCTCCCCGGCTACGCCAAATCTGGAGGCACCTTCACCAGGGCAGTTCGTAAGTACGGCAAGCACATGTTCTCCCACAATACGAAGTTCTTCTGCGTCAAGCAGCCGCCTGGCGGTCAGAAGGATGCCTACTACGCCCTCCATCACATGCGGGCGATAGTAAGGGACCATCATCACCTTCTGCTACCAGATAATCTCAAAGATTGGGCCGCGAGCTTGTCGGCAATCCAGGACGCGGACATCACACAAGAATTCTTTCACATCCAGTCGGAGTTTGCGGACATCATCCATCAAGATGTCCTTCATACCTCGGGGCAGTTCTTCCTCAGATATCAATCGTCCAATAGTGAGATAGACGGAACGCTACAAATGCAGGCTGACAACGACCGTGATTTCATGACCATGACAACAGACGGCGGCTTCATCCATGCTCCTGTCCCATGAGTCGAGTCGAAAGTAGTGATGTGTAGTTCTGAAACATTGATTGGCTCATGTTGTAATTAAACATTAATGAATTGTATGTCTCTTTGGTTTGGACAGTCGTTCAACTTAGATGTAATCGATGCTATTTATTAGTAGGACCATGAATCGTGCTATTAATGTCTTGCTTTTCTCTTCCAATCCTTTTGTTGCATACTTATATATTGCTTATGTATTGTCTGTTGTTTGGATTGTGCATAGAGATGACGTCATATGTCGTGTACAAGGGTAAGGTTCCCGGAGTCTACGACGACTGGGAGGAGTGTTGGAGACAGGTTCACCGTTTCAGCGGTAACAGTTACAAAGGGTACACCACTAGGGCGGAGGCGGAATCTAGATACGCCCGCTATCTAGCGGGAGAGAGGAGGGAGCGTTGGAGGAACCGGATGAAGACCAGTTTCATCGCGATGATGCTCATCATGATGACCGCAGCTCTCTTCTATGTGATGGTAGTTTAGATGATCGATATCGACTTGTAATGTGAAGACAAACTCGATACTCGCGGTCTCGAGACTTGTAATGTTTTATCTTTGTTTGGTCTTTGAATTCGGAGACTAATATGATGAATTGTATTTGGAGACTAATCTTCTATTGTATTCGATTAATCTGCTGTTGCTGTGTGCTGCTGTCTATATTCTGTCCAATAATATATTTTGTAACCTGTGCAAAAATCAGAAAAGTAAAAAAAAACTAATATTCATACTAATGGCGCATCACCTCAAGGTGCGCCATTAGTATGCCAAAGGACACTAATGGCACATCACCCCACAGTGCGCCATTAGTATGACAAAGCACATGGTTACATATGGCCCCCTGGGAGGCATACTAATGGCGCATTGTGTTCTATACTAATGGCGCACTGCGTGGTGCGCCATTAGTATACCAGATACTAATGGCGCACCAGTGGTGCGCCATTAGTAAAAAATACTAGTGGCGTGATACTAATGGCGCACCAGTAGTGCGCCATTAGTAGGCAAAACTGGTGCGCCATTAGTAGCCCTTTTCCTAGTAGTGATGGGGCCTTTTGTACGATTCAGGGCTAGCCGTTCAGCAACGACGGCACCCATACTAAAAGTATTGTCTCCTAGCAAAGCATGTTGAAGAATAATAATATCTGGAATGCTCCAATTTCTACTATTTCCACGACCAATCAAGCATCTACTAGCAAATATAGCAAAGTAGCGTAAAACAGGGAAGTGTATGCTAGAGACTTTTGCTTCAGAGCCCTTCTTTGGCTCTTCTATAGCAATAGTTTTAACGAAGCCATCCACATCTTCACGATGGGGTTCCTCTAATTCCCCCTCATAAGGTATCCTACATACCGTGCAAAAATCACGTAAAGACATTTCTCTGAATTCATCATATAAATGAAATGATACTGCAGGCGGTGACTTCTTAGGATAATAATAAAAGTTTTGCACGAAAGTATTGGTAAGTAAGATATACTGATCGATTCAGTCGTTCATGAAACTAGTGAGGCCTACAGTCCCGATTAAAGCATAAAAGTCTTCATGAATTCCGACTTCTTTCAAGAAATCCTCACACGGCCATTCACATGACCGTACTTCCGCTAAGCGAGGAAGATTATACTTGGGTTTTTCCTTCTCTTTGTCTTGTTTTTCCTTAGAGCTTCGGCTAGAAGAGCCTTTGAAGAGCCTCCTTAACATTTTCTGAAAATTTCGGAAATTTTAGTAACTTCAAAATAAAAGTGAATAAAACTAAACAAGATTGATAGCAACCACTCCTACAAGTGCCTAGAGCCTATATCATGCATTGGAATTGCTTGGGACCTCAAAAAATTAACATGCAAGCTCAAGAACATGGTCACCTATGCAGCAAAAATTTGTAATGAATAAAGCACTAGAACAAAAACTAATTGGACCAATGGAGGAGTCACATACCAAGCAACAATCTCCCAAAGCAGTTTTGTGAATGGAGCTTTGAGCTAAGAGATCGAAAATCGCAGCAAAACGAGCTAGAACTCGGGCTTGAGCTGGAAGGGGATTTTTGGGTAGAAAATGAAGTGTGTGGGTGCTGGCATAAGTGGAGGGGAGCCACCAGGGGCCCACGAGACAGGGGGCGCGCCCTCCTCTCTCGTGGCCTGGTGCTTGGCCCTCCCATAGTGTTTTCAGTGCCTAAAATCCTCCAATATTCCAGAAAAAATCATACTAAATTTGCAGGGCATTTGGAGCACTTTTATTTTCGGACTATTTTTTTAATGCATGGATAATTCAGAAAACAGACGGATAATGCTATTTTTGCTTTATTTATTCTAAATAACAGAAAGTAAAAATAGGGTACAGAAGGTTGTGCCTTCTAGTTTCATCCATCTCGTGATCATCAAAATGAACCCACTAACAAGGTTGATCAAGTCTTGTTAACAAACTCATTCTGAATAACACGTAACCGGAGAAATTTCGAATAACACTAAGTTACCTCAACGGGGATATGAAAATCCCCAACAATAAGAATATCATACTTTTTCTTGACAGTAGGGAGAGGAAATTCAAAACCTCCAAAAATAATAGTTGGAGCTTTTTCAATAGAATTGATGCTATGAACTTGAGATTGTTTCCTCGGAAAGTGTACCGTATGCTCATTACCATTAACATGAAAAGTGGCATTGCCTTTGTTGCAATCAATAACAGCCCCTGCAGTATTAAGAAAAGGTCTACCAAGGATAATAGACATACTATCATCCTCAGGAATATCAAGAATAACAAAGTCCGTTAAGATAGTGACCTTTGCAACCACAACAGGTACATCCTCACAAATACCGACAGATATAGCAGTTGATTTATCAGCCATTTGCAAAGATATTTCAGTGGGTGTCAACTTATTCAATTCAAGTCTACAATATAAAGAGAGAGGAATAACACTAACACCGGCTCCAAGATCACATAAAGCAGTTCTAACATAATTTCTTTTAATAGAGCATGGTATAGTTGGTACACCCGGATCTCCAAGATTCTTTGGTATTCCACCCTTAAAAGTGTAATTAGCAAGCATGGTGGAAATTTCAGCTTCCGGTATCTTTCTTTTGTTTGTAATGATATCCTTCATATATTTAGCATAAGGATTTACTTTAAGCATATCAGTTAAGCGCATACGTAAGAAAATAGGTCTAATCATTTCAGCAAAGCGCTCAAAACCCTCATCATCCTTTGACTTGGATGGTTTAGGAGGAAAGGGCATGGGTTTTTGAACCCATGGTTCTCTTTCTTTACCGTGCTTCCTAGCAACAAAATCTCTCTTATCATAACGTTGATTCTTTGATTGTGGGTTATCAAGATCAACAGCAGGTTCAATCTCTACATCATTGTCTTTGCTAGGTTGAGCGTCAACATGAACATTATCATTAACATTATAACTAGGTTCATGTTCATCACCTGATTGAGTTTCAGCATCAGAAATAGAAATATCATTGGGATTCTCAGGTGTGTCTACAGTAGGTTCACTAGAAGCATGCAAAGTTCTATCATTTTTCTTTTTCTTCTTTTTAGAAGAACTAGGTGCCTCTAAATTATTTCTATGAGAATCTTGCTCGATTCTCTTAGGGTGGCTGTCACAGCCCTAGAGCTTGCTTGTAACTAGTGGCATTGCATCCATGCATCATGCCTAAATCTCTTTAAATTTGAATTGGGAAATTGGAGAGCCTCAGAAATCATTTAAAAAAATGATGATCAACATTAAAAATTGCTTCAAATGTTTCCAAGGAAATGTTCCTTTTCAGCTTTGAAAAATATTGGCAAGAATAAAAATCCAAATCAATATTTTTGGAGTGACTGAAACATTTATTTTGGGCCTTTGAATTAATTCAATAACTATTTGCATTGGATATATATTTGATATATAAATAATATGTGTCCAATAATACTGGAACATTTTATGTGGTTTGGTATATTTTAGTTCTAGCCACATAACTATTTTCAGGATTTTATAAAATGGTTTAGTATTTTACTAAACTAAAACAACACAGAACAAAATAAAAAAACAGAAATAGGAAAAGCAGAGAGGAGAGAAACCCTACCTGGCGCTCACCTCTCAGCCCACCTGGCCCAATTCCAGCGGCCCAGCCCACCGAACCGCCACCGTCTCCCACCTCACGCCAGAAGGACGCGAGGCGTGTGGCCACCGCACGCCGGCACGCGCCGAGCCACCTCCTGCTTGCCGCTCTCCTTCCCCGACGCCCTGGACGCCTCCCCCGAGCGCCACGCACCCCCCCTGACCCCTCTCTCCCTCGCCCGTGGCCTCTCCCCTTCCCTGGCTCTCTCCCGAGCGGAGCTCGTCGCCGCCGCTCGCCGTAGCCACGCCTACCGTGCTCCCCTCGCCTCCCCGTGTCGCCTGAAAGCTCCGCCACCATCCTTTACACCTCCTAGAGCAAGCCCCGAGCGCCGGACGCCCCAAGACGACCGCCTCGACCCCGTCTTCAAGCTTCGGTCGCCGGCGATCGCCCTCGACGATTCGTCATCCTCAGCACGCCCCCGGCTACCCCGAGCATCGCTTCGTGATCTACGTGAGCCCTGCCGTCTTTCCCCTCTCTTCTCGCTGCAGAATGCACCCTCTAGCCGCCCTAATCACCGGAGCCGATTGCTCCTCGCCGCCGGCCATGGCGCCGCCGTGGCTAGGGCCACCCCAGCTTGCGCCCGAGCATGTTACCAAGTTCGCCGCCCTCCCAGGAGCCCGCAGCGCCCTTCCGTTTCCCCTCTAGTGCACCGCAGCGCCGTGTTCGACCTCGGCCGAACTCCGGCGGCCACCTAGGTCGTCGCCGGTGCCGATTCCGGCCACCCCGACCCCAGCTAACTCCACCAAGAGCTTCGGCTCGCCCCCAGCTCCACCTAGATGCCCTCCGCGGCCCATTTGGTCGTCGGAGTGGCCAAAACCACTCTCGCCGCCGCGTCGGGCTCGCCGGCGGCTAAACGCCGGTGTAGCCGACGTTGACCTTGACCACGGGTGGGCCCTGGTTGACTCTCCTGAGTCAATGATAGGTGGGGCCCAGCCCTGTTAACTATTTAGGATTAGTTTAAAGTAATTTTAGTTTAACTAATTACACTGACACGCGGGACCCACTGTCAGGTTTGACCCGGACCGTGTCCCGTTGACCCGCTGATGTCACACTGACATCAGGTTGACGCAGTAATTGATTTTCTGGATTTATTTTAATTCAGGAAATTTCAGAAAATACCCCAAACTTCTAAAAATCATATAAATTCAACCGTAGCTCAGAATGAAATAATTTATATATGAAAAATGATCAGAAAAATATGAAGAATCTGTTTATGCCATGATCATGCATGTTTGAACAAGTTAACCTCACTGAATAGGATGAATCATGATTAGGGTAATTTGTGAAAGAACATCTGGAGTTGGAGTTTAACCTTGTTTGAATTCCACTTCAATTAATTTGGCTTACAGCTGCATTAGCTCAAAAAACCAGCATATTGCCATGTCATTATCATGCATCATATTGTTGCATCGCATTGATTGTGCTCTTTCTTGTTTGCCGGTAATTGTCCCCTCTCAGTAGACGACGTTCCGACGATTGTTCGATGACACCGATGAAGAATTATATTATCTTTAGAAGTGCCAGGCAAGCAAAACCCCCTTGTTCATTCTGATACAATCCTACTCTCTCGCCCTGCTCTCTTTTACTGCATTAGGACAACAACGAGTCATTTGTTACTTGCTGCGGTAGCTGAACCCCTTTATCCTCTGCATGACCTGTCATTGCCACAGTAAATAGATGAAACCCACTAGTATGAGTAGGAGTTGTTTGAGCCCTGTTGTGCCTACTCATTCATGTTTCTTTGTCATGCCTGCTACTGCTTATAGTTGAGTCAGGTCTGATTCATCGGGAATGAATCAGAGGTGTGTGAACATGCCCTACTGTGTGTGAGCTAAGTGTGTGAACACGATTTGGTAAAAGGTAACGGTGAGAGGCCATGTAGGAGTACATGGTGGGTTGTCTCATTGAAGCCGTCCTTAGGAACTGAGTTCTGTGTTTGTGATCCATGATTCAGCTACTACCATACATTGGGCCCTGAAATATGACCCCGCTCGACTTCTTATTCACCCTAGTCCTCTGTCCAGGAGTTGCAAGTAGTTTCTGGTGTTTGTAGTATGCTGGAGGCCGTGGACAGCGCTGACCGTAGGGGTGGGCTGTGATGCGGTAGGCACGTGGCCGGGTATACCGGGCGCCCGTTTGGTGTCACGGAACCCTGTTCACATCGTTTGGGGCTGTGAGCGAAACCCCGGCCGGATCTCCTCATGGATGGAACCCGAATAGGCGATAAACCTGGACTTGAGACTTGAGTGTTTAGGTAGGTCGTGGTCTACACCCACGTCGGCTTTCGCTTGAAGTCTGCCGAGCACATGTCGTGTGCAGACGCTAAGTGGTGGAAACATGTATGAAGAAGTACACCCCTGCAGGGTTAACATCATTTATTCGAATAGCCGTGTCCGCGGTAAAGGACTTCTGGGTTGCTTATATCAGTTCATAGACAAGTGAAAGTGGATACTCTAAAATACGCAAGATAAGCGTGAGTGCTATGGATGGCGTTCTCGTAGGGAGACGGGAGCGGTTCCATAGTGGTGTATTGGTTGGTGAATATGTGGACTCGTGTGCGCCACCTCAAAAGAGTTGCTTGCAGTCGTAGTTTAGGATAGCCACCGAGTCAAAGCTGGCTTGCTGCAGTTAAACCCCACCATCCCCTTTGTTGATAATGATGCATATGTAGTTAGTTCTGATGTAAGTCTTGCTGGGTACATTTGTAGTCACGTTTGCCTATTTTATGTTTTTGCAGAGAGACTTCGGTCTCGCTAGTAGTTCCACGTGGACTTCGATGTTTAGCTTGTTACCTCAGCTACGATCTTGTGCCTCGGCAGGATTTGGTAGATAGTCAGGCTTCTCAACCTTTTTCATTTATAGATGTCTGTACTCAGACATGATAGCTTCCGCTTGTGCTTTGACTTGTATGCTCTGAATGTTGGGTCATGAGACCTATGTTTGTAATTCTCGCTCCTCGGAGCCTAATGATAAATACTTGAGTTGTAGAGTCATGTTGTGATGCCATGTTGTATTTGCACATATCGAGCATATTGTGTGTATGTTATTGAAATGCTTGGTATGTGTGGGATCTGACTATCTAGTTGTTTATCCTTAGTAGCCTCTCTTACCGGGAAATGTCTCCTAGTGTTTCCACGGAGCCGTGGTAGCTTGCTACTGCTCCAGAACACTTAGGCTGGCCGGCATGTGTCCTTCTTCGTTCCTGTGTCTGTCCCTTCGGGGAAATGTCACGCAACGAATACCGGAGTCCTGTTAGCCCGCTACAGCCCGGTTCACCGGAGTCCTGCTAGCCCAGTGCTACAGCCTGGATTCACTCGCTGCTGACCGACACGTTCGATGCTGGGTCATGGATGCCTGTCCCTGTAGGTTTGTGCCACTTTGGGTTTACGACTAGCCATGTCAGCCCGGGCTCCTTATCATATGGATGCTAGCGACACTATCATATACGTGTGCCAAAAGGCGCAAACGGTCCCGGGCAAAGGTAAGGTGACACCCGTGGGAATACCGTGCGTGAGGCCGCAAAGTGATATGAGGTGTTACATGCTAGATCGATGTGGCATTGAGTCGGGGGCCTGACAGCTTTGGTATCAGAGCTTGACTGCCTGTAGGATTACCAAGCCAAACTGGTCGAAGTTGAGTCTAGAATTTTTTTAGTTATATAAGGGAATTGATTGTGGGATGGAACGTAAGGCTCTTTTTACTCCTTATACCTTATGCCCTTCTGATCTGAGTCATCTTATCTTTCCTACGGGGTTAAGGAACTAGGCTTTCTCTTTTTTCTATCAGGATCATGTGTTACTAATCTGCAGACTTATAAGATTGTTGGATTTAAGCCTCTGTTCAGTTTCTACTACTTCTGTATGTTAACTGTTGATCTCGAAACCTTGGTATTGTGCTTCTGAGTGGCTATGCCACCATTTTTGTAGCATGTCTCAAATCTTTTTGAACATTTACAGCCGTTATGCTGTCCAAGTCATCCCAGGTCTCTAAACAGTCTGATGCATTTGCAAATCCTTTCCTTTCGTCTCCGATGTCCCTTTTGGTCGGAATAAGCACACTAATCGGTAGGTTGAGGTACTTTGTTGCCTCGGCGTAGATGTTGGAGCTATTATTATGACCTTAGGTGTTTAGGAAGTCACCTAGCAATTTAGCAATGCTTTTGTATCCCCAGTGTGATGATTCTGGCCATTATTTTTGAAAGCATCCCGTGATGCCATTTAGTTAGTAGGCATTATATTTCTGGGTTCTTGAACCCGAGATTCACCCTACTTATTTCATGTTGTTAGTAATTGCTAGCTCCCTTAGGTTATTAGTGACCTTGCGACAGTCCTCGAGGTCCGTGGTATTTCTTTCTTTCAAATACCATGAACCAATAAGGCAGAAGTTCTTTGAATTAAAAGATCACAATAAGAGTACTCTTGAGGAGTTCTCCATTCATAATTGTGAATCTGCCAGTTCTACTTTCCTGCATGGGTTATCCGGAAGAAACCTGATGAACTTGATTCGACATACTAATCTGTGCATCCACAACTCAGAAAATTATATGTTCCTTTGGATTGTTCTCTTTAGTTGTATTCTGACCCCGTCTATCAATTGATAGTCAAGAGTATGCGTGCATTCGTTTATCGATGCCTATTACTCTTGTGGTCCGTCAAGCCATTCTGTCCTGAATGACTTGGAGAAACAAACTCTAGTACCTCATCCATATCTAGGATTGGGTCAAAGCAGTTGTATTCCGCAGATCAAATGCCAATCCAGCTTTTGGTTCTGTTCTACCTTGGAGTATTACCCCCTTTATGTCAGAATTGTCATGAGAACTGCACCAACTCTCATGAATTTTGACGTAGTGATACTTCTCACCATCATTAGTCATTCCTCGGTCTTCGTGTTGATGCAACCGGAATACCGACAAATGAATTGTGATGTGTGAAATCAATACTCCTAGCAACCTCGTTGCTTGGTAGTTAAAGGACAATAATTTCATTCTTAGCGTGTTGGTTTTTGAATCATCCTTCTAAGACTGATCGTGCTACCTAGTCCTTATTTCGGTGCACCCTTCGATTGATGAGTTAGGATCTTGTCAAGTCCTCACTCATTTGATCATATCGTCTTGCCCTCAAAAGCGAGATTGTTCTCGAGCTTAGTAACATACCGATGGTTCGTGATTTTCCGAATATCTTCTCAGAAGTATTACCAGGTTGTCCCCTGACTGTTATGTTGAGCTCGTGATCAAGTTGGTTTCTTGTGAACCACCCTCTCTCCAAGAATCGGTGTTAGATATCCCTGAGCTAGTTGGTTAAGCTAGACAACAACTTGGAGAGTTGGAAGATAAAAGCTTGCCTGACTTAGTTCGTTCCAAAGGGATATTCTTGTGTAGTGTGTGTTGAAGAAAGATGATATCTTCATCGATTGGTCCCTGTGATCAGTTGCTGGACCTATTGTCTTATCAATCCTTTGATTTGAGTGTGGGCTATCATCAAATCAAATTAGTACCAACGATGCTCATAATTTTGTCTTACTCGTGGTTGATCCCTCGAGCATACACCATTACATCTTTGGTCTGACCAATGCTATCACCGTGTTCACATGATGGTGGAAGTCCAGTGATATGGAAATTCCGATTGAGTTGTTGTTGAGCCCATCAGTAGCATTTCGTCTCCCCCCATGAATCATGTTGAACATCAACCTAGTGTTAAAAATTTTGTAAGCAATGCCTTCGTGCTCCGTTCATGAAGCCTATGTTTGGATGAAAGTAGTGACTTCCTCTAATTCATGTGCATCTGATGTAAGTTGCTGCCATGAATTCGAGGAAGATTGTTTTGTTTCCTTTGGAATCATCCCAAATCAGTCATGCACACGTGCGAAGTATTCTGTAGTCTGGAGGCTTGCAACCTTCACTCTATATGTGTCCCTAGCACACTAAGCCACTGATTGACTTGTTCAAGGAAAAGAAGTCTATGCTTGGGATCTAATCCATGTACTTGCGTAAAGACTTCGATATCCTCGATGATGGTTCCCCACCTGAACTCGGTAGTGTTTAATTATAAGACTACTACGTGGCCATGCTTATCCGGGACAACGTGTTCACATGTTAGTAGCAGAACCAGCTCATGTTTTGGAGCTTGCTATCGTAGTTCATTTCCGAGAATCTCGGAACATCTTCTCGTCGATTTGTGTTGCAAACTTTCATTATCTTTCTAGACTCGATGAGTCTGGAATATCCTAACACCAACCAGATCTGAATCTCAGGCAGATATGATGGGTTGGAACATTTCCCAAGAACTATAATATCGGTCCCTCAGAAACCGGTAAAGTGGATGTCGTGGCCAACACACCCAGCCAGAAGACCTGTTATTATAATATCTTGATTGAGGAAGTTGGCCACCTCCCCATAAGGATTTTGTAGGATCTATTCCCTAGTTGTTCCTTATGGATTTTTGTGCTCCCGAAGTCCGACCTTTTTACTTGATGGTCTGGTTACCAAACCATTTCAATAAATGGATTATGCTAGCACATTAAGGAGAGCATTAGAAGCGGAGTGCTAAATATCTCTCGGTCGATCATCCAGATTTTATTTCCTTGGCCCCGCCAAGGGTGAAATCTGAGAAAGTGTTATCTTCCTTTGCATCTGCATCATCCATCATCATTCATCATGGTAGCAAGTTGTGTTGCCAGGATCCTTGACACGGATATTGGTAAAATCTTGATGATTATGGAAATGCTCAAGTTCTTAAGAGCACGCGCAAGTGCTAGGTTTGATCGTCGGCATTAACTGTATAGTGCTCTCAGTTTCCTCGGCAATGCTATGACCTTTTCAAACAGTGAATTCACTCTCTATTGTTGGGTTCTTCCCCAGTTACCAGAATCATTCCCAGCATTTGCATTTTGTTCCTAGCTTGCACCGCCAATGTGCCATTCTACCATGGGTCTCTTCCATTTCCGGTGGTAAGCAAATTCATCCATTACGTTGTCTTCAACAAGGTAATCCACATCATCCAAGTCCGAGTATGCCATTCTACCGACCCCCTCCAAACGATCGTTTGTGATTGCCTTAGGCTGGTATAAAGAAATTCAATGATCTTTGTATCAAAAGTAATTCTTTTTGCCACTTAAGGGAATAGTTCTTTGCGTCACTTTCCCAAGGTGCCCGTTACGGAATCCTGGCAGTTATTTCTTCGCCACCTTGACACCATCCACCATTTTACCTAAGCGTGGAATGGTTGCCTACCAATTTGAACCTTCGTCATCCATTTCTTTACCATCATTCCTAATGTGTGTTTGGTGTCTCAACTCAAGAGTTGTTCTTACGTCTCTCCATGAACTGATCTTGAGTTGCTCGATCTTCAAGAAGAGTAAATCCTGTAGGGTTTCCCCCTTCTTTCTGTTGTTGTGTCAAGTGAAGATCTCGAAAGCAAAGACGTCAAGACCAAAATGATGGAATGAATCAACCTCTTTGAGAAGGGCAAATGGATCATGAAGATTGTGATAGTTGTGACTTCCCTTTTCCTCTTACCTCACGTCTTGAATCTCGGGGCGAGATTCTTGTTTAGTGGGGGTGAGTTGTCACAGCCCTAGAGCTTGCTTGTATCTAGTGGCATTGCATCCATGCATCATGCCTAAATCTCTTTAAATTTGAATTGGGAAATTGGAGAGCCTCAGAAATCATTTAAAAAAATGATGATCAACATTAAAAATTGCTTCAAATGTTTCCAAGGAAATGTTCCTTTTCAGCTTTGAAAAATATTGGCAAGAATAAAAATGCAAACCAATATTTTTGGAGTGACTGAAACATTTATTTTGAGCCTTTGAATTAATTCAATAACTATTTGCATTGGGTATATATTTGATATATAAATAATATGTGTCCAATAGTACTGGAACATTTTATGTGGTTTGCTATATTTTAGTTCTAGCCACATAACTATTTTTAGGATTTTATAAAATGGTTTAGTATTTTACTAAACTAAAACAACACAGAACAAAATAAAAAAACAGAAATAGGAAAAGCAGAGAGGAGAGAAACCCTACCTGGCGCTCACCTCTCAGCCCACCTGGCCCAATTCCAGCGGCCCAGCCCACCGAACCACCACCGTCTCCCACCTCGCGCCAGAAGGACGCGAGGCGTGTGGCCACCGCACGCCGGCACGCGCCGAGCCACCTCCTGCTTGCCGCTTTCCTTCCCCGACGCCCTGGACGCCTCCCCCGAGCGCCACGCACCCCCCCTGACCCCGCTCTCCCTCGCCCGTGGCCTCTCCCCTTCCCTGGCTCTCTCCCGAGCGGAGCTCGTCGCCGCCGCTCGCCGTAGCCACGCCTACCGTGCTCCCCTCGCCTCCCCGTGTCGCCTGAAAGCTCTGCCACCATCCATTACACCTCCTAGAGCAAGCCCCGTGCGCCGAACGCCCCAAGACGACCGCCTCGACCCCGTCTTCAAGCTTCGGTCGCCGGCGATCGCCCTCGACGATTCATCATCCTCAGCACGCCCCCGGCTACCCCGAGCATCGCTTTGTGATCTACGTGAGCCCTGCCGTCTTTCCCCTCTCTTCTCGCTGCGGAACGCACCCTCTAGCCTCCCTAATCACCGGAGCCGATTGCTCCTCGCCGCCGGCCATGGCGCCGCCGTGGCCAGGGCCACCCCAGCTTGCGCCCGAGCATGTTACCAAGTTCGCCGCCCTCCCAGGAGCCCGCAGCGCCCTTCCGTTTCCCCTCTAGTGCACCGCAGCGCCGTGTTCGACCTCGGCCGAACTCCGGCGGCCACCTAGGTCGTCGCCGGCGCCGATTCCGGCCACCCTGACCCCAGCTAACTCCACCAAGAACTTCGGCTCGCCCCCAGCTCCACCTAGATGCCCTCCGCGGCCCATTTGGTCGTCGGAGTGGCCAAAACCACTCTCGCCGCCGCGTCGGGCTCGCCGGCGGCTAAACGCCGGTGTAGCCGATGTTGACCTTGACCACGGGTGGGCCCTGGTTGACTCTCCTGAGTCAATGACAGGTGGGGCCCAGCCCTGTTAACTATTTAGGATTAGTTTAAAGTAATTTTAGTTTAACTAATTACACTGACACACGGGACCCACTGTCAGGTTTGACCCGGACCGTGTCCCGTTGACCCGCTGATGTCACACTAACGTCAGGCTGACGCAGTAATTGATTTTCTGGATTTATTTTAATTCAGGAAATTTCAGAAAATACCCCAAACTTCTAAAAATCATATAAATTCAACCGTAGCTCAGAATGAAATAATTTATATATGAAAAATGATCAGAAAAATATGAAGAATCTGTTTATGCCATGATCATGCATGTTTGAACAAGTTAACCTCACTGAATAGGATGAATCATGATTAGGGTAATTTGTGAAAGAACATCTGGAGTTGGAGTTTAACCTTGTTTGAATTCCACTTCAATTAATTTGGCTTACAGCTGCATTAGCTCAAAACACCAGCATATTGCCATGTCATTATCATGCATCATATTGTTGCATCGCATTGATTGTGCTCTTTCTTGTTTGCCGGTAATTGTCCCCTCTCAGTAGACGACGTTCCGACGATTGTTCGATGACACCGATGAAGAATTATATTATCTTTAGAAGTGCCAGGCAAGCAAAACCCCCTTGTTCATTCTGATACAATCCTACTCTCTCGCCCTGCTCTCTTTTACTGCATTAGGACAACAACGAGTCATTTGTTACTTGCTGCGGTAGCTGAACCCCTTTATCCTCTGCATGACCTGTCATTGCCACAGTAAATAGATGAAACCCACTAGTATGAGTAGGAGTTGTTTGAGCCCTGTTGTGCCTACTCATTCATGTTTCTTTGTCATGCCTGCTACTGCTTATAGTTGAGTCAGGTCTGATTCATCGGGAATGAATCAGAGGTGTGTGAACATGCCCTACTGTGTGTGAGCTAAGTGTGTGAACACGATTTGGTAAAAGGTAACGGTGAGAGGCCATGTAGGAGTACATGGTGGGTTGTCTCATTGAAGCCGTCCTTAGGAACTGAGTTCTGTGTTTGTGATCCATGATTCAGCTACTACCATACATTGGGCCCTGAAATATGACCCCGCTCGACTTCTTATTCACCCTAGTCCTCTGTCCAGGAGTTGCAAGTAGTTTCTGGTGTTTGTAGTATGCTGGAGGCCGTGGACAGCGCTGACCGTAGGGGTGGGCTGTGATGCGGTAGGCACGTGGCCGGGTATACCGGGCGCCTGTTTGGTGTCACGGAACCCTGTTCACATCGTTTGGGGCTGTGAGCGAAACCCCGGCCGGATCTCCTCATGGATGGAACCCGAATAGGCGATAAACCTGGACTTGAGACTTGAGTGTTTAGGTAGGTCGTGGTCTACACCCACGTCGGCTTTCGCTTGAAGTCTGCCGAGCACATGTCGTGTGCAGACGCTAAGTGGTGGAAACATGTATGAAGAAGTACACCCCTGCAGGGTTAACATCATTTATTCGAATAGCCGTGTCCGCGGTAAAGGACTTCTGGGTTGCTTATATCAGTTCATAGACAAGTGAAAGTGGATACTCTAAAATACGCAAGATAAGCGTGAGTGCTATGGATGGCGTTCTCGTAGGGAGACGGGAGCGGTTCCATAGTGGTGTATTGGTTGGTGAATATGTGGACTCGTGTGCGCCACCTCAAAAGAGTTGCTTGCAGTCGTAGTTTAGGATAGCCACCGAGTCAAAGCTGGCTTGCTGCAGTTAAACCCCACCATCCCCTTTGTTGATAATGATGCATATGTAGTTAGTTCTGATGTAAGTCTTGCTGGGTACATTTGTAGTCACGTTTGCCTATTTTATGTTTTTGCAGAGAGACTTCGGTCTCGCTAGTAGTTCCACGTGGACTTCGATGTTTAGCTTGTTACCTCAGCTACGATCTTGTGCCTCGGCAGGATTTGGTAGATAGTCAGGCTTCTCAACCTTTTTCATTTATAGATGTCTGTACTCAGACATGATAGCTTCCGCTTGTGCTTTGACTTGTATGCTCTGAATGTTGGGTCATGAGACCTATGTTTGTAATTCTCGCTCCTCGGAGCCTAATGATAAATACTTGAGTTGTAGAGTCATGTTGTGATGCCATGTTGTATTTGCACATATCGAGCATATTGTGTGTATGTTATTGAAATGCTTGGTATGTGTGGGATCTGACTATCTAGTTGTTTATCCTTAGTAGCCTCTCTTACCGGGAAATGTCTCCTAGTGTTTCCACGGAGCCGTGGTAGCTTGCTACTGCTCCAGAACACTTAGGCTGGCCGGCATGTGTCCTTCTTCGTTCCTGTGTCTGTCCCTTCGGGGAAATGTCACGCGATGAATACAGGAGTCCTGTTAGCCCGCTACAGCCTGGTTCACCGGAGTCCTGCTAGCCCAGTGCTACAGCCTGGATTCACTCGCTGCTGACCGACACGTTCGATGCTGGGTCATGGATGCCTGTCCCTGTAGGTTTGTGCCACTTTGGGTTTACGACTAGCCATGTCAGCCCGGGCTCCTTATCATATGGATGCTAGCGACACTATCATATATGTGTGCCAAAAGGCACAAACGGTCCCGGGCAAAGGTAAGGCGACACCCGTGGGAATACCGTGCGTGAGGCCGCAAAGTGATATGAGGTGTTACATGCTAGATCGATGTGGCATTGAGTCGGGGGCCTGACAGTGGCCTTCAGGATACAAAGGTTCCTGAGTCATTCTACCAGTTCTAGTAGCCACTCTAACAGCAAAGTCATTTTTATTATTTAATTCATCAAGCAATTCATTTTGAGCTTTAAGTACTTGCTCAGCTTGAGTAGCAACCATAGAAGCATATTTGCTTACGCGGTGAAGTTCATCTTTAACTCTAGCCAGATTATCACCTACGCGTCCTATCTCGAAAGCATTATTCTTTAACTCTCTACCAACATAAGCATTAAAACTCTCTTGTCTAGCCATAAAGTCATCAAATTCATCTAAGCATGGGCTATGAAATTTAGTAGAGGGTACTTCAACTTTATCATATCTATAGAGAGAATTTACCTTTACTACCTGTGCCGGGTTATCAAGACAATGTGGTTCTTCAGGCGGTAAATTAAGACCATGTATTTCTTCAATAGGAGGTAAATTCTTAACATCTTCAACTTTAATACCTTTTTCTTTCATTGATTTCTTTGCCTCTTGCATATCTTCAGGACTGAGAAATAAAACACCTCTCTTCTTCGGAGTGGGTTTAGGAATAGGCTCAGGAGTTGGCTTAATTGGTTCAGGAATTACTTCAGGAACTGGCTCAAGAAGAGTCCAATTATTTTCATTAGTCAACATATTATTCAATAGTATTTCAGCTTCGTCGACTATTCTTTCCCTGAAAACACAACCAGCACAACTATCCAAGTAGTCCTTGGAAGCATCGGTTAGTCCATTATAAAAGATATCAAGTATTTCATTTTTCTTAAGAGGATGATCAGGCAAAGCATTAAGTAATCGTAGAAGCCTCCCCCAAGCTTGTGGGAGACTCTCTTCTTTGATTTGCACAAAATTATATATTTCCCGCAAGGCAGCTTGTTTCTTATGAGCAGGGAAATATTTAGCAGAGAAGTAATAAATCATATCCTAGGGACTACGCACACAACTAGGAGCAAGAGAATTATACCAAGTCTTAGCATCACCCTTTAATGAGAACGGAAATATCTTAAGGATATATAAATAGCGAGACTTCTCATCATTAGTAAACAGGGTAGCTATATCATTCAGCTTGGTAAGATGTGCCACAACAGTTTCAGATTCAAGGCCATAAAAAGGATCAGATTCAACTAAGGTAATAATATCAGGATCAACAGAGAATTCATAATCCTTATCAGTAACACAGATAGGTGAAGTAGCAAAAGCAGGATCAGGTTTCATTCTAGCATTAAGAGACTACTGCTTCCATTTAGCTAATAATTTCTTAAGATCATTTCTATCATTGCAAGCAAGAATTTCCATAGCAGTTGTTTCATGCATAACATAAGCCTTAGGAACAACAGGTAGAACATAATCATTGGGGGGACCTTGATCATCACTGTCATCAGTAATAGGATCTTCAGTAATTTCATTCCCCCTAAATCTGGCAAGTTGTTCATCTAGAAATTCACCTAATGGCACAGTAGTATCAAGCACAGAAGTAGTTTCATCATTCATAGCAGAAGTGGCATCATCAATAACATGCGAATATCAGAATTCATAGCAGTAGCAGGTTTAGGTGTCACAAGCTTACTTATAACGGAAGGAGAATCTAGTGCAGAGCTAGATGGCAGTTCCTTACCTCCCCTCGTAGTTGAGGGCAAAATGTAACGCCCCGGATTCGATGCGCCAGGTGTCTGCCAGTTATTCACCGTCATTGCCATGTCGTTTGCTTGCGTGTTGCATTTTATCATGTCATCATGTGCATCTCATTTTGCATATGTGTTCGTCTCATGCATCCGAGCATTTTCCCCGTTGTCCGTTTTGCAATCCGGCACTCCAATGTCCTCCGGCGTCCCCCTTTTGTCTCTTGTTGTGAGCGGATGTTAAACATTCTCATAATGGACCGTCATTTGACGAGTGGCCTTGGTATAGCACTGGTAGACCGCCTCTCAAGTTTCGTGCTATTTGGAGGTTGTTTGGTACTCCAATGGTTAACCGGGTAGCCACAAAGCCTCTTTTGTCTTGCAGCCCAACACCCCTACAAAGTGGCCCAATAATCCATCCAAACCCCCTCCATACTCTCGATCGTTCGATCACGATTGTGTGGGCGAAAACCGCACCCCATTTGGACTCTCCTAGCTCCCTCTACCTATAAATAAGTCCCCTCCCCCGAAATTCACGGATGATTTCCACCCCTAACCCTAGCATTTTCCCTCCGCGCCGCCGGACACATCCGGCCCAACCCGGACAAAGTGGCCACCGCCGCTCGGCCAACCGCGACGCACCACGTCGCCCCTGGCCGTCCCCGCCGCCGCAGGCCCGCCGCGGGCCCAGATCCGGCCCACCCTGGCCCAGTCGCTCCGCCACCCGCCCGCAGGCGCCCGAGCGCCCGACCGCCGCCACCCGTCGAGCTCCGGCCACCGGAGCCTCGCCGGAGCCCGACTCCGCCGCCCCGCGCCGGCCTCCGTCGTCGCCGACCGCCCGCAAGCGCCCGCCTCCGCCGCCGCCAGGCAACTCCGCCACCTCGTCGCCAGCCTCGGCCCGCGTCTCCCCGTCGCCGGCAAGTTCCGCCGCCGCCCCCAGGAACCGCCGGCGCGCCCGTCCTCTGCTGCCAGGGCGCCCATGCCTTGCCCGGCCGCCCTCCTCCGCCGCCACGCCGGATCCGGCCGGACCAGCCGTCCCCGCCCCGACCCGGCCACCGGAGCCCTCGCTGCCCCTGCCCCAACTCGCCGGCATCTTCTTCCTCGTCCGCGGCCGATCCGAACCGCCGCCGTTGACTTTTGCCCCTCGAGGTCGAAATTTCTTCTGTCCCGATTTATCTTGCATTCTGGTCCCTAGTTCATCATGCCATATCTCCATGCATACTGCTCTGTTTCATGCGTGTCATATGTCAAACTGTTCGTTGTGAGATGCTCTTCATTTTGTTCCATTGTGCCATGTTTGTTTGAGTCCATCTTGATGCCCAAATAATCGTTGCAAGAGTGCTATATGATGTTAATCTGCTGAAACTGTTATAACTTGGTGATTTGTCATTTTTGTTGCATTTGATGTGTGCATCCTATGAGCATGAGCTCTACATGAGTTTTGAGCTACATCATGTCATCTTTACACGGGTGCAATCCATGTATTTTTGTGAGTCTTGTAGTGAGTGCATCAGGCTTGTTAAGTAGGGTACTTGCTGTTGCTGTTTTGCTAGGCTGAATCTGTTATATTGTGATGCTATGTAACCTTCTGCTACAAGTCATTCTATGCATAATATGGAGATGTTCACTAAGGATGATTTGTTATACATGTCATGCTCTATCCATTCATGCTCCTGGTTGAATTTATAGCCTGCTGTAACTTGTTTTTATCTTGCTCCAAACTTGCTAAATAATGTTGTTGTCAGCCTGTTAACACTAAGTTCAATGTTGCCATGATTGTTGTTAGCGATCCAAGCATGATATGAACTTGTTCTTGCCATGTTTAGCTTCATAAACATGTAATATTACTGTTGGTTGCCTTGTCATGCCATGTATTGCTCTGTGGTGAGTGGTTCAAGCTCACCAACATGCCTACTTATTGTTGTTCCTGCCATGTATGAATCTGTCATATCATTTTCCATGTTTGCATGGATCCTACCATGTTTTCTGTTGATCTTTGGAATTAGTTCAGTAAGGGAGTTATGTTCTTTGCCTTTAGTATTAGCCTGACATGCCTTTGTTTTCCATGTTAAGTTCTTGTAACATGTTGTTTGATGGCTCTAAATATTGCAACCTGATGTTATTTCTGCTAAGTCTGAAACTGTTATTATTTGCAATCTTGCCATGTCCTTTTGAGCATGATCTAGTGAATTTTGGAGATAGATCAGTGTTCATGTTTTGTCATGTTTTACATGTACTTCATGCACATGCCTTTTGTTCTTATGTTGAGGTGCTGTAGCATAGTGTTTTGATGATTGCAAGATGCCTAGTTGCTGTTATGGACAGTTTGTTGCTATAACTTGTATAGAGTGTATGTGATGCACCGTTGCTCCGTTTTGAGTGTGCTCTATATGAAACTTGCTTAGAATTGCATGTAGTTTCATATTATCATGTTGCATCCTTGTTTTGAGGTGTTTGCTTGATGTTTGGATGCATTTAGCATCATGCCATGTTTAACTTGTTTTGCTCATATCTTCTAGGTCGTAGCTCCGAACTAAATGAACTTTATATGTAACTTGACTAGAATTTCGTGTAGATTCTCTTGGTGCTCTTTAACTTGCTGTTTAACAACTTGAACATAATGTTTGTTCAGATCTGGACCAACTTTGAAACTTGCATATGAGGACTTACCGGAATTGTTATATGTTGTTTCCGGCCTCATTTAAACTTGCTTTGATGTGTTGGTCTTGTATTCATCATCTCTTGCCATGAGTAGCTTCATGTAGCCTTGTCATGCATCATACTTGGTTGAGCATCATGCCTTGTTCATGTGTGGTGTGTTTACCATGTTGTCTGCTTCTTCTCGATAGTTCCCGTTTCGTTGTGATCGTGAGGATTCGTTCGTCTACGCTTGGTTCGTCTTCGTGGCTTCATCTTCTTCATGGACTCGTTCTTCTTCCTAGCGGGATTTCAGGCAAGATGACCGCTACCCTGGATCTCACTACTATCATTGCTATGCTAATTGCTTCGTTCTATCGCTATGCTGCGCTTCCTATCACTTGCTCTTCAAGCCTCCCAATTGCCATGAACCTCTAACATTTGTTACCCTTCCTAGCAAACGGTTGTTTGGCTATGTTACCGCTTTGCTCAGCCCCTCTTATAGCGTTGTTAGTTGCAGGTGAAGTTGAAGTTTGCTCCATGGTGGACAGGATTATGTTGGGATATCACAATATCTCTTATTTAATTAATGCATCTATATACTTGGTAAAGGGTGGAAGGCTTGGCCTTACGCCTGGTGTTTTGTTCCACTCTTTCCGCCCTAGTTTCCGTCATACCGGTGTTATGTTCCCGAATTTTGCGTTCCTTACGCGGTTGGGTGATTTATGGGACCCCCTTGACAATTCGCTTTGAATAAAACTCATCCAACAAGGCCCAACCTTGGTTTTACCATTTGCCTCGCCTAGCCCTTTTTTTCCCTTGGGGTTCCGGAGCCCGAGGGTCATCTTTATTTTACCCCCCCCCCCCCGGGCCAGTGCTCCTTCGAGTGTTGGTCCACCCTGGGCGATGTCCGGCGCCCCCTGGGCAACCAGGGTCTATGCCAACCCGATGTCTGGCTCATCCGGTGCGCCGTGAGAACGAGATATGTGCAGCTCCTATCGGGATTTGTCGGCACATCGGGCGGCTTTGCTGGTCTTGTTTTACCATTGTCGAAATGTCTTGTAAACCGGGATTCCGAGACTGATCGGGTCTCCCTGGGAGAAGGAATATCCTTCGTTGATCGCGAGAGCTTATCATGGGCTAAGTTGGGACACCCCTACAGGGTATAAACTTTCGAGAGCCGTGCCCGCGGTTATGTGGCAGATGGGAATTTCTTAATGTCCGGTTGTAGATAACTTGACACCAGATCCGAATTAAAATGCATCAACCGCGTGTGTAGCCGTGATGGTCTCTTTTCGGCGGAGTCCGGGAAGTGAACACGGTTTTTGGGTTATGTTTGACGTAAGTAGGAGCTCAGGATCACTTATTGATCATTACTAGTTGACGACCGTTCCGTTTGCTCTCTTCTCGCTCTCTTTTGCGTATGTTAGCCACCATATATGCTTAGTCGCTGCTCCAACCTCACCACTTTACCCCTTCCTTTCCCATTAAGCTTTGCTAGTCTTGATACCCATGGTAATGGGATTGCTGAGTCCTCGTGGCTCACAGATTACTACAACAACAGTTGCAGGTACAGGTTATGCGATGATCATGGCGCGAGAGCAATGCTTGCTTGCGTTGAGTTCTTCTTCCGCTTCTTCTTCGATCAGGGGATAGGTTCCAGGTTGGCAGCCTGGGCTAGCAGGGTGGATGTCGTTTGAGTTTCTGTTTGTGTTTCATCCGTAGTCGGATGATGTTCTTATGTAAGATGATGTTGTATTCGTGTGGCATTGTATGCCTTTTGTATGTATCCCCATCTATTATGTAATGTTGATGTAATGATATCCACCTTGCAAAAGCATCTTTAAGATGCGCTTCTATCCTTGGTGGGACCTTCGAGTTCCTTTAGGATAGGGTTGCATCTTGGGCGTGACACAAAATCTTGGTCTTAGCGACTTTCAAGTTCTTCATAGTGATCAACAGATATAAATCCCAAGTGACTCAGAGATAGAGCTATGCTCCCCGACAACAGCGCCAGAAATTAGTCTTGATAACCCACAAGTATAGGGGATCGCAACAGCTTTCGAGGGTAGAGTATTCAACCCAAATTTATTGATTCGACACAAGGAGAGCCAAAGAATATTCTTGAGTATTAGCAGTTGAGTTGTCAATTCAACCACATCTGGATAACTTAGTATCTGCAGCAAAGTATTTAGTAGCAAAAGTGGTGTGATAATAAAGGTAGCAGTAGCAAAAGTAAAGATAAATGTTTTTGGGTTTTTGTAGTAGTTGTAACAGTAGCAACGGAGAAGTAAATAAGCGAAGAACAATATATGAAAAGCTCGTAGGCAATGGATCAGTGATGGGTAATTATGCTGAATGCGATTCCTCATGCAATAGTTATAACATAGGGTGATATAGAACTAGCTCCAATTCATCAATGTAATGTAGGCATGTTGAAAGCACAAGTGCTCCCTAGGTGGTTTTTGTAATTAATGTCAACATATCTCTTGTTGGACTAACACTTTTATCTAGTATGTTTCAGATAAGTTCAACAATGGAGTGGCATGGACTAAAGGATGTGGGAACTCCTTCAAGATGCTAAGGACAAAGGATTGGCTCAAGCTTCAAGCTCAAGACTCTTCATTTTATATTTTAGTGGTCCAAGATCACATTGAGTCTATAGGAAAAGCCAATACTATCAAGGAGGGATGAGGTGTTGCTTAATGAGCCTCTTACTTCATGTGCTTAGTGATATGCTCGAAAACCCTCAACTACTTTCCCACTTCCACAAATGACCTAAACCCAAAGCCAAAATCGGTCACACCGATTCTTCCTATCCGGCGCCGCCGATTTCAGATGTCTTAGCCACTGCCACAAACCCTAGTCAAATCGGTCTTACCGATAGGGATCTCGGTCTCATCGAGATGGGATTGTAATCTCTCTATGTATGTCCATTACCAAAATCGGTCTCACCGAGTTTGCGCAATCGGCACTACCGAGATTACAATGCAAACTTTCTGGTTGACTCATTACCAAAATCGGTCCCACCGAGTTTGTGTAACCGGTCAAACCGAGTTGGCCTGACCAACTCTCTGGAAAGCTTATTACCAAAATCGGTCTCACCGAGTTTGTGTAATCGGTCTTACCGAGATTACGTTATGCCCTAACCCTAACCATATCGGTCTCACCGAGTTGCATTTCGGTCCCACCGAAAATCCTAACGGTCACATTATGTACTAAATCGGTCCGACCGAGTTTGTTGATTCGGTCCCACCTAGTTTGGTAGATTGTGTGTAACAGTTAGATTTTGTGTGGAGGCTATATATACCCCTCCACCTCCTATTTATTCGTGGTGAGAGCCATCAGACTGAACCTACACTTCCAGCATACATTTTCTGAGAGAGAACTACCTACTCATCTGTTGAGGTCAAGATATTCCATTCCTACCATATGAATCTTGATCTCTAGCCTTCCCCAAGTTGCTTTCCACTCAAATCTTCTTTCCACCAGATCCAAAACCTATGAGAGAGAGTTGAGTGTTGGGGAGACTATCATTTGAAGCACAAGAGCTTGGAGTTCATCATCAACGCACCATTTGTTACTTCTTGGAGAGTGGAGTCTCCTAGATTGGCTAGGTGTCACTTGGGAGCCTCCGACAAGATTGTGGAGTTGAACCAAGGAGTTTGTAAGGGCAAGGAGATCGCCTACTTCGTGAAGATCTACCGCTAGTGAGGCAAGTCCTTCATGGGCGACGGCCATGGTGGGATAGACAAGGTTGCTTCTTCGTGGACCCTTCATGGGTGGAGCCCTCCGTGGACTCGCGCAACCGTTACCCTTCGTGAGTTGAAGTCTCCATCAACGTGGATGTACGATAGCACCACCTATCGGAACCACGCCAAAAACATCCGTGTCTCCAATTGCATTTGAATCATCCAAACCCTTCCCTTTACATTCTTGCAAGTTGCATGCTTTACTTTCCGCTGCTCATAAACTCTTTGCATGCTTGCTTGATATGTATTGTGGATGTTAAACTTGTGCCTAATCTCCACTTAAACTTAAGGAAACTTAAAAACTGCAACTTTGGTACTTAGTGTCTAATCACCCCCCCTCTAGACACCTCTTCTCAAGGTCCTACAAGTGGTATCAGAGCATTGGTCTCCATTGCCTTGGTTTAATCACCATTGGAGGAAGATGGATGACTCTACTTTGGGGAGTCTTAGACATAGAGTGCCTATTCTTGATGGAGAGTATTTTCATGAGTGGAAAAATGAGATGCTTGTAATTTTCAATCAATATCATTTGAACAAGTACATTGCTAGCCCTTGTGCACCTTATGTTGATCCTATGCATCCTACCCATGATGAGTCAATTGACATGATTAGGAATCTTAGAACTGCCGAACTTATCATTAGAGGATTGCCTAGAAACTTGATTGGATGTTTGCCTACTCTTAAGTGTGCCTACACTATATGGAAATTTCTTGAGGAACGATTTCTAGATTATTCCTTGAAAAATCTTGATGAAATTCTCCATAAGTCTATTGCCTTGAGTAAGATGAATACTAGTGATCCTATGTTTGGTGATCGTCTATTTGAGCTTACAAACCTTATGCGTGCCAAAGGAAATGTTGGTATTATTAGTGATATTATTTCCGAAGCTATAAAAATTCATAAGCAAGATCATTGTCAAACTCATTCTAATGAATCACCCTCTCTAGGACTTGATCCACCACATGACGATGTTGAACATGGATACTATGATGAGGATGATGATAGTGACTTCGATCTTGATGATGCAATGAGACATTTTGGTCTTATGGCAAATCTTCGGGGATATGTGTCAGGAGGAAAGGAATGGGTTCTTGATAGTGGATGTACCGATCACATGACCGGAGATAAAGACATGTTTCGTGAGCTTGCTGATAATGATAGTCCTCGAAAGTATGTCACTTTCGGTGACAACTCAAAGGGTAAGGTGGTTGGCCTCGGTAAGGTGGCCATATCACATGATAGCTCCATACAAAATGTCATGCTCGTTGAATCTCTTGGATACAACTTACTTTCAGTATCTAGACTTGCTGATTTCGGTTTCAATGTCCTATTTACTGAAGTAGATTGCCAAGTGTTTCATCGAGACAATCATAAAATGGTCTTCACCGGTGTGCGTAGAGGTGATCTATACATTGTTGATTTCACTAAAAAGGCTCAACCTAAAACTTGCTTCATTGCTAAATCCTCAAAAGGTTGGTTATGGCATAGACGATTAGGTCATGTTGGTATGCGAAACCTTAGCAAGCTTATTAAAGGAAATTATATCCTTGGAGTTAATGATGTCATATTTGATAAGGATAGACTTTGCAGCGCTTGTCAGGCAGGTAAACAGGTTGGAGGAAGGCATCCCGTGAAGAACATCATGACCACAAGGAGGCCACTCGAGCTACTTCACATGGATCTTTTTGGTCCCAACTCTTACAAGAGTCTCGGTGGAAATTCTTTTGGTCTAGTTATAGTTGATGATTTTTCAAGATTTACATGGGTGTTCTTTCTCGATGATAAATCGCAGGTCCAAAAGATCTTCAAAAACTTCGCTAGGAAGGCCGAAAATCAATTTGAAATGAAGATCAAGAAGGTTCGCAGCGACAACGGAACGGAGTTCAAGAATGCAAATGTGGACACCTTTCTTGACGAAGAAGGGATTTCACATGAGTTCTCGGCTACGTACACACCTCAACAAAACGGAGTTGTTGAGAGAAAGAACCGGACGCTCATCGAAATGGTGAGAACGATGCTTGATGAGTACAAGACACCGAAGCACTTTTGGGCAGAAGCGGTTGAGACAGCTTGTCATGCAACAAATCGCTTGTATCTTCACAAGCTTCTCGGCAAGACGGCATACGAGCTCCTCACCGGTAACAAACCCCAAGTTGGATACTTTCGAGTATTCGGCTCAAAGTGCTACATTCTTGATAAGCATCATCGCTCTAAATTTGCTCCTAAATCTCATGAAGGTTTCCTACTAGGTTATGGCTCAAACTCTCACACTTACCGTGTCTACAACAATTTCACCCGAAAGGTTGAAGAGACGGTAGATGTGAAGTTTGATGAATCTAACGGCTTGCAAGTAGAGCAATTGCCAATTGATGTAGGAGACAAAGACCCTTCGGAAGCAATCCAAGACTTGGCTATTGGCAAGGTTTGTCCAACGGAGGTGAAGGAGAGTACCTCGTCCATCCAAGTGGAAGATTCTACTTCACGACAAGGTGAACCAAGAGTTGATACGGAAGCATCCACAAGTGGGACACACCAAGATGAAGAAAACGAGGAAGTGCATCAAGATGAACGTCAACAACCTCCTTCTCCACCACGACAAGAGAACGACAACGCCAACAATGAAGAGGGCCAAGAAGAAGAACAAGATGAAGAAGATGTTCAATGAAGACCCAAGCAAAAGCTTTCACGAGTTCGAGCAAGAATTGCTAAAGATCATCCCGTCGAGCAAATCTACAATGACATTCAAACCGGGATCACTCGCTCTAAAACTCGTTTAGCTAACTTTTGTGAAAACTATTCTTTCATCTCTAGCATTGAACCTATGAAGGTTGAAGAAGCATTGGAAGATCCGGATTGGATAAATGCTATGCATGAAGAGCTACATAACTTTGAGAGGAACCAAGTTTGGACATTGGTTGAGAAGCCCGACAACAACCACAACGTCATCGGTACCAAATGGGTGTTTCGCAACAAGAAAGATGAAGATGGACAAGTAGTTCGCAACAAAGCATGTCTCGTCGCCCAAGGCTACACACAAGTTGAAGGTATGGACTATGGTGAGACTTATGCTCCCGTTGCTAGACTTGAGTCCATTCGCATCTTACTTGCCTATGCTAATCATCATGATATCACCTTGTACCAAATGGACGTTAAAAGTGCTTTTCTAAACGATGAAATAGAGGAGGAAGTTTATGTTAAGCAACCTCCCGGCTTTGTCAATCCTAAGAAACCCAATCATGTTTAAAAACTTCACAAAGCTCTTTATGGTCTTAAACAAGCTCCTAGAGCATGGTATAAATGCTTGACCAAGTTCCTTATTGAAAAAGGCTTTGAAATTGGGAAAATTGATTCTACTCTTTTTACTAAAAGGGTTAATGGAGAACTATTTGTGTGCCAAATCTATGTTGATGATATTATATTTGGTTCAACTAACCCTCATTTTAGTGAAAAGTTTGGGAAGCTAATGTCGGAGAAGTTTGAGATGTCTATGATGAGTGAACTCAAATTCTTTCTTGGGATGCAAATCAAGCAAACTAAGGAAGGTACCTTTGTTTCTCAAACGAAGTACACCAAGGACTTATTCAAGAAGTTCAATATGCAAGAATGCAAAGGTATGTCTACACCCATGCCTACTAGTGGACATATTGATTTGACCAAAGATAGTGAACCAGTTGATCAAAAGGTTTATTGCTCTATGATTGGTTCATTGTTATATCTATGTGCTTCACGTCCCGATATCATGCTAAGTGTGTGCATGTGTGCACGATATCAAGCTGCTCCTAAGGAATGTCATCTTAAGGCCGTGAAAAGGATAGTGAGATACTTAATCCATACACCAAATTTTGGCATTTGGTATCCTAAGAGGGCCTCTTTCGATCTTGTTGGCTATTCCGACTCGGACTATGCCGGAGACAAGGTTGATAGAAAGTCCACTTCGGGTACTTGTCAATTTCTTGGTAGATCTCTTGTGTCTTGGTCCTCCAAGAAACAAAACTCGGTATCCTTATCCACCGCCGAAGCGGAATATATTGCCGCTGGTTCATGTTGTGCTCAATTACTTTGGATGACCCAAACTCTTAAAGATTATGGGATATATGTGAGACATGTTCCATTGCTTTATGACAATGAAAGTGCTATCAAAATTGGTCATAATCATGTGCAACATTCTCGAACTAAGCATATTGAAGTCTGTCATCATTTCATTCGAGATCATGTTGCTAAGGGTGACATTGATCTTAAGCATGTTCGCACCGAAAAGCAATTAGCGGATATTTTCACTAAACCTCTTGATGAGAAAGTGTTTTGCAGGTTAAGAGGAGAATTGAACATCATTGATGCTTCAAACTTGGAGTAGAAACTCCATTGGATACATGCAAGACATGAGCTTATGACTAATCCTTGATATTTCTCTTATGATGAAAATCTTATGTCTTGGATATATTTGCATCTTGCATGTTATCTAAACCATGTAGGTACTTGGTGGAATCAAATTCCATGAGGTTGTAACCTACTCATATCTTGAGCAATCGCTACATCACCAAGTCTCTACACTATGGTGGTTGAGGACAAGGAAGCACGAAACCACTCAAACATATCCTTTGACAAATTCTATGTTGAGCTTCATGATTGTCATTTTTGGATAAGCAAGTGCTCTTCCTTGCAAGAACTAACCCATGTAGGTAGATGGACTCAAATTTCAAGTGGTGCTCCAAATTCTTGATGAGCTACATCAACCTTGAGCAACCCACACAAGTTCAACTACATGGACAACACCACCAACCAAGGTATGTTATTCCATCTTAGAGAAGCTTTACTCCAAGTCATGAGCTAAAGCAACTCAACAAGATGTGAATACATCAATATGCTTAAACAAAAAATGGCAACCCAATTTTGAGCTTAAACGATGAGTATGACCTATGATCAAGTGATCTCACTTGACTCCTAAGTCAATATACTCTAACATAGGTGACTTTGTCGTCGACCATCTCTAGATGAAGTTCTCTTGTGTTCTTTTCTGTGTTTGTGCATTTGTCTCATGCATATCATCCAGATTTCTTTCTGTTTGCTCTGCATTTTCTGCATACAATTCATTGCACATCTTTCAGTAAATTCCTTGCAAATCTTTGTGCGATCTTACTAGTCTAGTGAGCTGAGGTGACAAGTGTTTTCGCTGTGATGAACTCGGTTTCACCGATTTGTTGTTTTCGGTCCAACCAAATCCTTTCGGTACAACCGAAACATACCACTCGGTGCCACTGATTTCACATCAGGAAAAGCAGTTTGCCACATATTCTATGTTTCTTCTGATCCAGCTCCACTCAATGAATCTTGTCCTCTACAAGCATCACATTTTTATCATTGCTTTGTGTTGTGTCTCAAGGACCAAACCCATTCGACGGATTCCAGAAAGCCCTTCTTGGAAATTGTGTCAAAGGGGGAGAGAGAGATCACATCAAAGCTTATCTTTCAGAGAGAGATCACATCAAAGCTTATCCTTCAGAGAGAGATCACATCAGAGAAAGAGTTTATCATCTCCTCAAGGGGGAGAGAGACCCTCAAAGGGGGAGAGAGATCCTCAAGGGGAGAGAGAGATCTCCAGGGGGAGAGAATACTTAAGTAGAAAGTATTTCTCAAGGATCCCGGATGCTTGGTGTTCAAGAGGAGAGATACCACATGTCTTCTTGAGGGGAGAGACATGTTCATATGATATGTTGTGCTTATTTGCATTAGCATACATTAGCTCTGATCATCATTCATATCTTTCAGCTTTGATTTTCTTTTTCCTATCTTCTCCCAGTATCCCATGCTAGATTCAGGGGGAGCAAGACATCTAAGGAAAAGAAATCATTTAAATTCATTGCATATTTTTACTCTTGGGGACATGTATAATCCAATGTGGTACTTAGTACTCACTCTCTACATGTCATCCCAGTCTTGGTATTCTTGTGGTTTCTTCTGTTTGCTCTGGCTAGTAGATGTATCTGTGTTATCTAACCTTGTTTACGCAGGTTCATTTCATCCTAAGCCAACTCAAGACTTCAAGGTAAGTATATGCATCACAATCATGTGTATGAGGAATTCTTGCTAATGTACAAACTGTTTGCAAGAAGGACTCATGGCATGAAGGTATTCTCTTTAATATTCTTTGCCCTGATGCATATGGCCAAGATACATGTAACTCATTGCCTACTCTATCATGGTTATGCTCTCACATGCTTCTATATTCCATACATGTAGGGGGAGCCTATGCCTGTTACATGTCTTTCCAAAGCTTTACTTGCTACTCTTATATCTTTATCTAAAGCTTTGATGTATGTTGTCATCAATTACCAAAAAGGGGGAGATTGAAAGCACAAGTGCTCCCTAGGTGGTTTTGGTAATTAATGCAACATATCTCTTGTTGGACTAACACTTTTATCTAGTATGTTTCAGATAAGTTCAACAATGGAGTGGCATGGACTAAAGGATGTGGGAACTCCTTCAAGATGCTAAGGATAAAGGATTGGCTCAAGCTTCAAGATCAAGACTCTTCATTTTATATTTTAGTGGGCTAAGATCACATTGAGTCTATAGGAAAAGCCAATACTATCAAGGAGGGATGAGGTGTTGCTTAATGAGCCTCTTGCTTCATGTTCTTAGTGATATGCTCCAAAACCCTCAACTACTTTCCCACTTCCACAAATGACCTAAACCCAAAGCCAAAATCGGTCACACCGATTCTTCCTATCCGGCGCCACCGATTTCAGATGTCTTAGCCACTGCCACAAACCCTAGTCAAATTGGTCTTACCGATAGGGATCTCGGTCTCATCGAGATGGGATTGTAATCTCTCTGTGTATGTCCATTACCAAAATCGGTCTCATCGAGTTTGCGCAATCGGCACGACCGAGATTACAATGCAAACTTTCTGGTTGACTCATTACCAAAATCGGTCCCACCGAGTTTCTGTAACTGGTCAAACCGAGTTTGCCTGACCAACTCTCTGGAAAGCTTATTACCAAAATCGGTCTCACCGAGTTTGTGTAATCGGTCTTACCGAGATTACGTTATGCCCTAACCCTAACCATATCGGTCTCACCGAGTTGCATTTCGGTCCCACCGAAAATCCTAACGGTCACATTATTTACTAAATCGGTCCGACCGAGTTTGTTGATTCGGTCCCACCGAGTTTGGTAGATTGTGTGTAACGGTTAGATTTTGTGTGGAGGCTATATATACCCCTCCACCTCCTCTTCATTCGTGGTGAGAGCCATCAGACTGAACCTACACTTCCAGCATACATTTTCTGAGAGAGAACTACCTACTCATCTGTTGAGGTCAAGATATTCCATTCCTACCATATGAATCTTGATCTCTAGCCTTCCCCAAGTTGCTTTCCACTCAAATCTTCTTTCCACCAGATCCAAAACCTATGAGAGAGAGTTGAGTGTTGGGGAGACTATCATTTGAAGCACGAGAGCAAGGAGTTCATCATCAACGCACCATTTGTTACTTCTTGGAGAGTGGTGTCTCCTAGATTGGCTAGGTGTCACTTGGGAGCCTCCGACAAGATTGTTGAGTTGAACCAAGGAGTTTGTAAGGGCAAGGAGATCGCCTACTTCGTGAAGATCTACCGCTAGTGAGGCAAGTCCTTCGTGGGCGACGGCCATGGTGGGATAGACAAGGTTGCTTCTTCGTGGACCCTTCGTGGGTGGAGCCCTCCGTGGACTCGCGCAACCGTTACCCTTCGTGGGTTGAAGTCTCCATCAACGTGGATGTACGATAGCACCACCTATCGGAACCACGCCAAAAACATCCGTGTCTCCAATTGTGTTTGAATCATCCAAACCCTTCCCTTTACATTCTTGCAAGTTGCATGCTTTACTTTCCACTGCTCATAAACTCTTTGCATGCTTCCTTGATATGTATTGTGGATGTTAAACTTGTGCCTAATCTCCACTTAAACTAAGGAAACTTAAAAACTGCAACTTTGGTACTTAGTGTCTAATCACCCCCCCCCCCTCTAGACACCTCTTCTCAAGGTCCTACACATGTATTCCGTAAATAGTCATACGTGCTTATGGAAAAGAACTTGCATGACATCTTTTGTCCTACCCTCCCGTTGCAGTGGGATCCTTACGGAAACTAAGGTATATTAAGGCCTCCTTTTAATATAGAACCGGACCAAAGCATTAACACATAGTGAATACATGAACTCCTCAAACTACGGTCATCATCGAGAAGTATCCCGATTATTGTCACTTCGGGGTTGTCGGATCATAACACATAATAGGTGACTATAGACTTGAACGATAAGATCAAGAACACACATATATTCATGAAAACATAATAGGTTCAGATCTGAAATCATGGCACTCGGGCCCTAGTGACAAGCATTAAGCATAGCAAAGTCATAGCAACATCAATCTCAGAACATAGTGGATAGTAGGGATCAAACCCAAACAAAACTAACTTGATTACATGGTAAATCTCATCCAACCCATCACCGTCGAGCAAGCCTACAATGGAATTACTCATGCACGGCGGTGAGCATCATGAAATTGGTGATGGAGGATGGTTGGTGATGACGACGGCGACGAATCCCCCTCTCCGGAGCCCCGAACGGACTCCAGATCAGCCCTCCAGAGAGAGATTAGGGCTTGGCGGCGGCTCCGTGTCATGAAACGTGATGAAACTTTCTCCTTGATTTTTTTCTCCCCGAGACGGTATATATGGAGTTGGAGTTGAGGTCGGGAGGTGTCCAGGGGGCCCACGAGATAGGAGGGCGTGCCCTAGGGGGGCGCCCCCTGTCTCGTGGACAGCCCGTAGGCCCCCTGGCCTTGATTCTTTCACCAAAAAATCTTATTAATTCTGAAAAGTGCCTCCGTGGATTTCCAGGACATTCCGAGGACTTTTCTTTTCTACACATAAAACAACATCATGGCAGTTCTGCTGAAAACAGCGTCAGTCCAGGTTAGTTTCATTCAAATCATGCAAGTTAGAGTCCAAAACAAGGGCAAAAGTGTTTGGAAAAGTAGATACGTTGGAGACGTATCACACCCCTGCAGGGAAGTTTATCTATTCGAATAGCCGTGTCCCTCGGTAAAAGGACGACCCGGAGTTGTACCTTGACCTTATGACAACTAGAAACGGATACTTAATAAAACACACCCAGACAAGTTCCACAGACAACCCGGTGATCACTTTTCCACAGGGCAACGAGGGGAGGATCGCCGGGTAGGATTATGCTATGCGATGCTACTTGGAGGACTCCAATCTACTCTCTTCTAAATGTTGCAAGATGGAGGCTATCGGAAGCGTATTCTTCGATAGGACTAGCCATCCCCCTCTTATTCTGGCATTTTGCAGTTCAGTCCACCGATATTACCTCTTTACACATATACTCATGCATATGTAGTGTAGATCCTTGCTTGCGAGTACTTTGGATGAGTACTCACGGTTGCTTTGCTCCTCCTTTTCCCTCTTCTTCTTGGATGCCGCAACCAGACGTTGGGGCCCAGGAGCCAGACGCCACAGTCGACGACGACTCCTACTACACTGGAGGTGCCTACTACTACATGCAGGCCGCTGACGACGACCAGGAGTAGCTTAGGAGGATCCCAGGCAGGAGCCATGCGCCTCTTTTGATCTGTATCCCAGTTTGTGCTAGCCATCTTATGGCAACTTGTTTAACTTATGTCTGTACTCAGATATTGTTGCTTCCGCTGACTCGTTTATGATCGAGCACTTGTATTCGAGCCCTCGAGGCCCCTGCTTGTATTATGATGCTTGTATGACTTTTTTTTATTTATAGAGTTGTGTTGTGATATCTTCCCATGAGTCCCTGATCTTGATTGTACACGTTTGCGTGTATGATTAGTGTATGATTGAATCGGGGGCGTCACATTCACGCAGTGCATTTCCATTTTCGGTGAAGGCAGAAATCATGATCTTGTCATTTTCTAATTTACTTCGAAACGACAGGAATATCATTTGTGTAAGCTCAAGTCCTCGGTCGAAGAAATTAAAAAAATTATTGTGAGAAGGGTTTTTACAAAAGGAAAATCATTTGTGTAACACTAACGAATAGATGAGGAAAATTATAAACAAAAATACGTCACAGAAGTTCAACTTGAAAACAGCAGGAAATTCAACTACTACACTAAATGAATTTCACATGAAAAAAAATTAAAACAGTCGCGAGTATGAAAAAATGATCAACAAGGGAAAGTTGCGTATCTACAGCAGTTTTCCATCGGTATATCACTTGCTCAATTCGGGTGAGTGGATGAAGAGCTAGAAGCAGTGGATGGAAATCTACGAGCAAAAAAATCACGTGAAAAACAGAGTGAAGTTCAAGTAGACATGCCGAGAAGTTCAAGTTCTTCACGCAGTGCATTTTCGAAGAATTCGTTCCGCGATAAAGGCAGAACACATGATCTCGCTGTTTTTGAAATTACTTGAAAACGGCTAGGAATGAGAGAAAACTATCAACATGAAAAAGTTTCGCATTTTCCGTAGCTTTTCAGCGGTATATTATTTGCCCCATTCCGATAAAGTTTGTAGAAATTATGCCAAAAATATGTTTTTAGCAATTTTTAAGTTTGACTTAAAACCGTAAGGAATTGGGAGAAGTAATATATACGAAAAAGTTTCGCATTTACTCAAGCTTTCCAACGTCGTATCATTTGTTGCATTCGGACGTACGGTTAAAAAATTAGCTCGCAAATACGAACTCGGTGGAACTTGTACCTTTTTCTGAATTACTTTTAAACCGTTCCAAATTAGAAAAAACTTTTAACATGAAAAAGTAGTGCATTTTCACAAGATTTCCAACGCCATATCATTTTCCTCAATTGCGTTAGCCATTTAGAAATTACATTGAAGATACGAACTCGGCTATTCGGTTTGCAAAATTTTACGATTTTCCAAATTACTATTTATCCATAGGGAATTAGAGAAAACTTTCAACATGTCGAACGAGCGGTTTTGCAGCAGCTTTCCAACGCCATATTATTTACCTCATTCCGATAAACGGTTTAGAAATGCGATTGAAAATACGATTCACAATTTTGTGTGAAGAAAAAATGGTTTTCAAAACTGCTCTTAAACCGCTTACATTTTGCCAAAAGTTTAACTTGGGTCGTGATATTGGTGTCCATAGCTTTCTAACGGTATATCGCAAGCCCCATTTGGACACATTTTAGCTGAAGTTCAACCTAGTACTCGGGGAAGGTGAGGTGCGTTACTCGGGAAGTTCATGTTGTGATCAGAATATTATTCGGATCCCGTGATCAAAATAGTGTTTATATATATATATATAGGGTGGGTCTATTATGATAACACCCCTTAAGACCTTATTATGCACACCACTTTCTTATTCTGCTAACACCCCACCTAACCGACACCGACCTGACGCGCATCTGAACCGCACAGAAAAACAAAACCCACCCCACCGGTCCACCTCCCCCACTCCTCCCCCGAACCCCTCCACCTTCCTCCTCCCACACCCCAGCCCCGATCCACCAACCCACCACCGCGCCCCCCGCCCTGATCCAACTCACGGCCAGCGCCGCCCC
>NC_041391.1:190325693-190349019 GCF_002162155.2 Triticum dicoccoides | reverse complement strand
CTCCCCGCATCTCTCTCGCGCGCCTCCGACCCACAGCCCCGCTCCACTCAGCCATGGCCACGGCCCCGCCACACGCTCGCCGGCGTCAACGGCCCCTGCCCCGCCGTGACTCCCTTCTGCTGCTTCTACCTTCTCCTTCTTGCACCGCTGCCGCTCGGTGCTGCTGGCCATCCTAGCCACCAATGGATCCGGCAAAATCTCCGCCGCCAGCCACCCAAAAACATGTCCCAATCCGGATCCCCCCCCCCTCTGCAGTTCCTGGACGTGGATGTGGCAACCCTCACCGCCATCGTCAGCGTGCAGTTTGCTAGCGCCAGGTCACGTGGTGCTGTTGTGCGGGGGTTGCAGTGCGCGACTTCTCTCCCACTACACTTCGTCGGCTAAACTGAAGTGAATTGGAGCATGGGCTGAATCTGTGTGTTCCTTGCAGTACCGGGGTGTTCTTTGGGTGTTGGGTGTCCCTGGCGTCCGGCTGAGGAGTTCCTGCCGGTGAGCTGGATCTCTATTCCCCTTCTCAACCTCCCCTTCTCGCGGGAGCAACGCATCGTGTGGCTATGCAGTACAGTGACCCCCGAGGTGCAGTGTCGCGTGCGTGCTGGAGAGGTTCACTGCATGCAACAGCTGCGTGCACTGCAGGCAACAGCGGCGTGCACTGCAGGCACCAGCAGCGTGCAGTGCGGCGCCCATGTGTGTATAGTCCGTGAAGATGGGGTGCAGAACGACGATGTTTGATTTGTGTGTATTTTTCTCACAATTGGCATTTCGCGGGCAAAAATATGAATATATTTTTTAAGTCCTTCGTCATTGTAATTTGTATGTGTTTGAACTGTGGATAAAGAGGAGCATTGCAGCCCTATCTCCTAGCCCATAATCCCACCAATCACAACTCTCCCAAAACGTGCATTGAAGAAAACAAAACAATACTTTTTTTGAAATGCAGCTCACTTGTTTGATGATTGCGGTAATTTTCTTTTTCCTAGAGGTTCACTATGTTGCCAAAGTGCAAAAAGTCGATTTTTTTATGCAGCTCACTTTGTTGTTGTGTGCAGTAGAATATTTTTGGAAGCAAAAACAGAGTAATGAGGTTCACTTTGAAGTGTGTCGACGTTCGCTTGTGCTCTATGTGAAGTGCAAAATTTTTATGGAAGCAAAAACAAAGTAATGAGGTTCACTTTGAAGTGTTTTGAGGTTCGTTGTGCTCAATGTGAAGTGCAAAAAAAAGTTAAAAAGAAATGAAAAACTTAATGCGGCTCACTTAAACTTATGTCGAGGTTCACTTTTTCTTTGATGTGCACTGCAGTCGCCTCATATCACAAAAAACAGTAATAGAAAAACTCATGCAAATACTTTGTCGGACATTGCAGTGCGGTTTTCTGTCTGATGCAGTGCGGTTTTCAGTCTAAAAGCAGTGCGGTTTTCTTCCTCGTCTTCAAAAATTTACGTCCCACAAAGAAGAACCCATGCAGTTCTCTTACCCGTGTGATGCAGTGCGGTTTTTCGTCCGTTGCAGTGCAGTTTTCAGTCTGATGAAGTGCCCACGTCGATTTGGGTGTCACGAAAAAACAGAGTGTCGGCTTTTTGCTAATTTTAAAACTGCTCTTAAACCGTAAGGAATTAGAGAGTGTGTTCTACATGAAAAAGTTGCGTCTCGTCGATATCTTTCCAACGGCATATAATTTGAATCATTTCAACAACCGGTTTGTAAAAATTTCAAAAAAAAACGGCCGCTGTCACTCGTCCTCCGCCGCACGATTTTCAAAATTAACTTAAAACCGTAAGCAATCTCAAAACCATTCCTACATATGATAGTTGCGCCTTGTCCATAGCTTTCCAACGATGTATTACACGCCTCGTTTCAACAAACGGTTCAAAAACTAGAGCGAAAACAGTACCGAAAATTTGAAAAAATTTGAAAAACAGAATTCCGCGATTTAGTAAATTTGAAACTGCTCTTAAACCGTAATGAATTAGAGAAAGATTTATATATGAAAAAGATGCGCCTCGACGATATCTATCCAACGGCGTATCATTTGCTTCATTCCGACAAGCGGTTTAGAAAAAACACAAAAAATGCTCGCTGCCACTCGTCATCCGCCGCACTATTTTCAAAACTGCTCTTAAACCGTGTGGAATCTCGAAAAGTGTTCAACGTGTCGAAGTTGCGCCTAATCCATAACTTTTCAATGGTATATTACACGCCTTATTCCGATAAACGGTTAAAAAATTAGAGCGAAAACAGTACCGAAAAAACACCGCGTGCAATTTTTTTCGACACGAAGTTCACTAGTCTCTATTGCAGTGCTTGTCGTCAAAATGATGCAGTGCGCTTCTGTTGAGCGTGCAGTGCCGAAGTGGTGTGTAGAATAGTTATTCTGCTAATATTAGCAGAATAGACCGTCTGTATATATATATATATATATATATATATATATATATATATATATATATATATATATATATATATATATATATATATATATATATATATATATATATATATATATATATATATATATGATAGCACTATTCTAATCCTGGGATTAGAATAACTATATGGATCATGGTCGGCCCTATATAGTGGCGATGTGGGTGTTCCTGAGATCAGAAAAAGAAACCGATCGGCCCATCGGACTCCCCACGTCCCCACAGCCCGATCCCGCCCCGCCTCTCCCACACTCCGATCCTGCCCGGCCTCCCCTGCCTTCTTCCACGGCGCCATCCAGGACCTCCGTCGCCGTCACCGCGTGAGATCTCGCCGCCCCCGCGTGGATCCAGCCACCTATGTCGTCGACCGCCGTGACACAACCACCCACCGCGCCCCTGTGACCCAGCCACCCACCCCTAACCCACGCCGTCGCCCAATCCTGCCACAAATCACCATCGCCAGCCATCGGCGACTCCTCCTCCCCAACCACCGACTCCTCCACCTCCCCAACAACCGATGAATCCTCCTCCCCAACCACCGGCGACTCCTTCCCAACCACTGACACGTGCCCAGATCCGTCGCCACCACACATCGGTCGCGCGCCCTCCGCCCCTCCCCAACCTCCCCAGCGACGCGATCTTTCCACTGCTCTAGTGCGAACTTCCCTTTCGTCTGGCGTGACCTTCCCTCTACTCCTCCACGACCTTCCCTCCCCACCGGCCCAGCCTGCCTCTTCTCCTGCGCGCCTTCCTCCTCCTTCTCGTCCGATGGTCTTCCAGAAAAATGATCTTTTTGCTCCCTATAATACCCAAACCTTGGTGATTTCTTTACCTCCCACTAACTTTCCTGCTCCCCATGCCTATGAAGTTAACTGACCTTCAGTATGTCAGATATTTGAACTTCAGATAATAGAGTGATTCCTCTGCTATACCACCGGCCTTCAGATTATTGCAAATGGCCCAGGTTGGGTTTTCAGGGATTGCATCTTGTGTTCTGAATCTTTTGCAGAATATGTGGTGAAAATGTTGCTGGTCCGTGTGTATTTTTGATTACACACTTCCGCGCCTACTTCGCAAAAATGCATAGTATGTTGCAGATGTGATGCTTGTGATTGTTGTAGGCTTGCAACAGTTTAGATTGTGGGGTCAATGAAGAAATTGTCCCTAGTTTACATGAATCTTGCAGAAATTAAAGTGGTGTATGCACTATGACACTTACTGGAAAAAATTGTCTCCAAACTACTCAATGCTATTGTTGTCTGTTAATTAGGCAGGATCTGGTGGCATTCCGACTTGGTACTATTGTTGCTATCAATTACTATGCACCACTAAATTAACTATCAACTACTATGCACCACTAAATTAATTAGGCAAGATCCGGTGGAGCACCAAGTTAGTATTGTTGTTGCTATATTGTACTTGCATTCAGGCATCCAACATAATGAATTCTAGCTGACTGTAAGTAATCATCTTCCTGGGTTAGTGTTGTTGTTGACCAGTACTACTAAGAAGTGCTCCTTCTGCTCGTTCTTCCACTACTTGCAATACTACAAGACATGAGTAGCATTCAGACATCCAACAGAAATAAAAACTCTGGAAGTGAGCCATCCGATCAAACCTAAAGGTTCAAATTTAAAAGATGAAGAAGTTCAATGTTTATTACAAACCAAATAAGGTCAAAATAAAAAACAAAACCATCTCAAACAATTTTATAATAAAAGGACACCATTAAAAAAACCTGGAAGTTCAGAATTGAAAAAATGGAGCAGCTCGATGTTCATTAAAAAACAAGGATTTTTTTCTGAAACAAAAATAAATAAAACCAAGAAGTCCAAATTAAAAAGATGGAGCGGCTCGATGATTATAGAAAACTCAAATTTTGGTCCCTGTTAAAGAATGGAAATAAGAAGTTCAAAATTAAATCACACAATAGTTCAATGCATAAATATTAAATCATATCATAAGAAGTTCAGGCAAAAACATAACACATGAGTTCAAAAGATAAACATGGCACTTTGAAGTGGATATTTCACCATTTCTACAAAAAAAACAAGAAGTTCAAATTCTCAAAATAGAGCAGTTCAAAAACAATAAAAAGGATTTTCACCGTCTCTAACTAAAAAACACTAGAAGTTCATATTTAAAATAACGAACCGGTTTAATACTTATTACAAACTAGGCTATTCCCGTTACTAAAAGAAATAAACCAAGAAGTGCAAATTACAAAAATAGAGAAGTTTGTTGTATATAAAAACCTCACATTTTCTTGGTACTAAAAGAAATAAAATTAAGAAGTTCAAATGAAGAATAATGGAGTAGTTCAATGTATACGGAAAACTCAAATTCTTTCCGTTTTTAGGAAAAATAAAAGTAGGAAGTTCAATTTTAAGAAAACTGTATGATTCTAAGACCATATTTTAAATATGTGTTCGCTTCACACATCAGGTATCTAAAAAATAAAGAGGCGAACATACAAAAAAATCATGAAGTTCTAATTTTGAAAATAGAGAAGTCTGAACTTTATTAAAAAAATATTCATTTCTAAAAAATAAAATAAAACGTCCAGGTTTAAATACCACAACAGTTGGATATTCATTAAAATACTTCTAGTAAAAATAAAAAACTAGGAAGTTCAATTTGAAATGATAGAATAGTTTGGTGTATATTAAAACCTTGGATTTTTCTCGTTATTAAAAGAATAAAACCAAGAAGTTCAAACTAAAATAATAGAGTAGTTCAATTTATATAAAAAAACTCAGATTTTCCTCATTACTAAACAATAAACCCAAGAAGCTCAATTTATAATAGTAGAGTGGTTTTATGTTTTTTACAATACTCGGGTTTCTCCCATTACTAAAGAATAAAGCAAAAATTTCAACTTAAAAAATAGAGTAGTTCAATGTATATAATAAAACTCAGGTTCCCTCGTTAATGGATAATAAAACCAAGAAGTTCAATTTCAAAAAGTGGAGCAGTTTGCTATTTATTTGTAAAATAAGATTTTTCCGGTTACTAAAGAATAAAACCAATAAGTTTAATTTTGAAATAGTGAAGAAGTTCGATGTTTCTAACAAAACTCTAATTTTCACATTTCTAAAAAAGACAAAGAAGTTCTAATAAAACAGTAAGAGAGGTTCAGTGTCTATAAAAAACATGGTAGGCCGAGAGAAGTTCAATTTGAAATAACGAAGAAGGTCAATAAAAGGTAGAGCCGTTCAATATCTATAAAAAACTGATATTTTCACATAACCGAGAGAAGTTCAGGTGAAAACTATTAGAAGTTCACGTACTACACGATGTGCATTTTATATTAAAAAAGGAATGAAAAGGCAAAGGCTAAAAGTTTTATTGATAGAAGTTCAAGTGCTCGCCCCGAGAAAGTTCAAAAATTAAAGAATTGAAACCAGGAAGTAGAATTTTTTTTCCGTTACTAAAAAAATAAAACCCGAAAGTCCATATTAAAAAGATAGAGAAGTTCGATGATTATAGAAAACTCAGATTTTCCTCGTTATTAAAGAATGGAAAAAAGAAGTTCAAAAATTAAATAACAAGAAGTTCAACCTTTTAAAATAGAGCGCTTCAAAATTTCACAAAAGAGATTAAGAAATAAAACTAGGAAGTCCATATTAAAAAGATGGAGAAGATCGATGATTATAGAAAGCTCAGATTTTCCTCGTTATTAAAGAATGGAAACAAGAAGTTCAAAAATTAAATAACAATAAGTTCAACTTTTTAAAATAGAGCGCTTAAAAATTCATAAAAAAGGATTAAGAAATTCAGATTAAAATTCATAAAAAATTCAGATATTTTCACGTAGCCGAGAAAAGTTCAGATTGATAACTACGAGAAGTTCACGTACTACACGGTGTGCATTTTGTATTAAAAAGGATGAAAAAAGCAAACGCTGAAATTTTTGTTGCTACAAGTTCAAGTGCTCAGCCCGAGAAAATTCAAAAATTCGTGTGAGAGAGGTTGGACAAAAAAACGTGATAGAAGTTCAAGGTTAATAGAGCGGGAAGTTCAACTACCACATGGAATGCGTTTCACATAAGAATATAAGAATAGAAAATAAAAGGCTTAAAAGGTCTGTTGCAAGAAGTTCAAGTGCTCTGTCCGATGAAGTTCAAAAATTCTTGCGAGAGAGGTTCACCTTGTATTTCCATGTTTGATTTTTTCCATATAAAAATTGAATACAATTCTTTACACAAAATATAAAAAGGTGAAGTTCAAATTGAAATAACAGAGAAGTTCGGAGTTTATTAAAAAATAGATTTACCTGTTCAAAAAATAAAAAACACAACACCATTTTTTGCACTTTTAAAAACAACTAATAAACGAAAAAAATGGTTGCGAGAAGTTCAAGTGCTCGGCGAGGAAAAGTTGAAACATTCTTCTAAGAGAGGTTCACCGTGTATTTAGATGCCCAAAATACATAAAAAATATGTTATTTTTTGTGTTATAAAATAATTCTCTCAAACTAGAGAGAAGTTCAAAGTGATAACAACCGGAAGTTCACGTACTACATGGTCTGTATTTCATATAAGAAAAAATACAAAAAAAGTGAAACAGGGTGAAGTTCAAACAGAGATGCCCCAAAAGTTCAATTACTTCACCTAGTGTAAAAAACACCACGTAAAAAATCAGCCCGCCAAAAACAAAGTGAAGTTTGAACAGACACGTCCTAGAAGTTCAACTACTTCATGTAGTGCAAAAAAAACACGTTAAAAACAGTGTGAAGTTCGAACAGACACGCACGAGAAGTTCAACTACTTCATGCAGTGTATTTCCATTTGGGATGAAGGCGGAAATCATGATCTCGTCATTTTCTAATTTACTTCAAAACAGTAGGAAATCATTTGTGTAAATTCAAGTCCTCGGTCGAAGAAAGTTAAAAAGATTATTGTGAGAGAGGTTTGTACAAAAGAAATATCATTTGTGTGACATTGATGAATGTATGAGAAAATTACAAACGAAAATACGTCACGGAAGTTCAACGTGAAAACAGCTGGAAGTTCAACTACTAGACTGAATGAATTTCAGATGAAAAACTTTTAAAACCATTGCGAGTAATGATCAACATGGGAAAGTTGCGTGTCTACAGCAGCTTTCCATCGGTATATCACTTGCTCAATTCCGGTGAGTATTCCGGTGCGTGGATGCAGAGCTACGGGCAAAACAAGCACGTGAAAAATAGAGTGAAGTTCAAGGTTTCATACCGAGAAGTTCAGGTACTTCACGCGATGCATTTTTCGCGAATCTGTTTCACAATAAACGCAGATCAAATGATCTCGCCGTTTTTGAAATTACTTGAAAACGGAAAGGAATCAGAGAAAACTGTCAACATGAAAAAGTTTTGCATTTTCCGTAGCTTTTCAACGGTATATTATTTGCGCCATTCCAACAAAGTTTGTAGAAAATACGACAAAAATACGTTTTTCGCCATTTTTGAAACCGACTTAAAACCGTAAAGAATTGGGAGAAATAATACATAACAAAACATTTCGCATTTGTTCAAGCTTTCCAACGCCATATCATTTGCTGCATTCGGACACACGGTTAAAAAATTAGCTTGAAAAAATACGAACTCGGTAGGACTTGTACCGTTTTCTAAATTACTTTTAAACCATTCAAGATTAGAAAAAACTTTCAAAATGAAAGAGTAGCGCATTTTCATATGCTTTCCAACGCCATATCATATGCCTCAATTGGATTAGCTGTTTAGAAATGACGTCAAAAATACAAACTCGGCTGTTCGGTTTGCAAAATTTTACATTTTTTCAAATTACTCTTTAACCATAGAGAAATAGAGAAAAATGTCAACATGTGGAAGTAGCGGTTTTGCAGCAGCTTTCCAACGCCATATTATATGCCTCATTCTGATAAACGGTTTAGAAATGCGTTCAAAAATACGATTCATGTTTTTTGTGTGAAGAAAAAACGGTTTTTCAAAACTGCTCTTAAACCGCTTACATTTTGCCAAAAATTTAAGTTGGGTCATGATACCGGTGTCCATAGCTTTCCAACGGTATATCGCAAGCCCCATTTGGGTAATGTTGGCGGAAGTTCAACCTAGTTCATAGGAAAGTTCAACGTACTACTAGGTGGGCAGGTCAGGTTGTGATGAGAATATTATTCTCATCCCGTGATCAGAATAGTGTTTACATGTGTGCGTGTGTGTGTGTGTGTGTGTATAGCGAAAATGCATCCTACTACCGGGTGTAGCTACACCCATTTCTCATATACTACCATGTGGTAGTATATATTTTACTTTATTATTTTTAATATGTTCATATACTACATCTAAGATACTCCAAAGTGAGTTATATGAAAAAAATTGCAAGTGAGCTCATGGTTTTATTATATTTGTGAAATTCGTACATATTTGTACGTGAAATAGAGTATGCACAAAATATGATACATACTACCAAAAAAGTAGTATATATACTACCTAAACATTCTTATATACTACATACTACGCATACATACTGTCCCATATGATAGATACTACCTAGAACGTATCAAACAAAAGTGGGAGTAACTACACCCGGTAGTAGGAAAAATTTGTTCTATATATATATAGAACATGGATTTGCTATCAACACTTGTTGTGGAGGTGGCTATCGGAACCGTTTGTATGCATCATGATTCGCACCCTTGAGTTGATAAGGTTCCGAATTATTGATTGCTGATTATCGCCATGACCAAAGCGGATATGTCAGATGAACCTTTACCCATAGAGCCTCCTCAAATGGCAACCTAGTGCCTGCGTTTTCAGGCTTGGTCAGAGCAAGGTTGCAGAAAACTTTTGAAGGTAATGGGCATGGCCAGTAGCTACTTCGGGCAACCATTAAAGTATATGCTGGGGTGTCATCTACTAAAGGTTCCATCAACAAGCTTGCTAGTTTGGGTACGTAAAATCTGGCACTTCCATCTTGCATTAGATACGGTTCAACACAGTTTGCCATCCGGTGCATTAACTATAACTTGACCCCCGAATCAACAGTTTTGAATTAACTGTCGTCGTTTATTAGGATGCTTGAATCCAAGTACATTCAGGCAATATGCCAATTCGTACAGTCGGGTAAGTGGCGTTGTAGCAGCTATGTTCATTTGTGTGCATTACCCTGAATCAAAATCACTTCAAAACACACGTAGCGATGTTAACTAGTACGTACATTTTAGTGAATGGCTCTATACAGAGGCAGAATTCTTTCATGCGAACTGCATCGGTAGAACTAAAACATGCTACCATGTCTTGTCTTTGCAGTATTGTGACAAACTACAATGACATCACTCACTGTTTTCTCTAGTGAATATATGCAACAAGCTTGGATCTTCAGAAGAAAGAAAGAGTTGTATATTTTGTTGGGTATTAACAATAACCATGCCATGTTTTTTATTGACCCCGACTACAAATGGCGACAGTACAAGCAAGGCAAACGATGATGCATCGGAGAAACCTGGTTGTAGACGCCCACGAGAGCTTAGTTTCAGTGCAAAGTGGCACCAACACTTTGTTTGATGATGTGCTGCAAGCGTTCCACCATCCAGAAATTGTGTGAGTGTCAGGTTCCAAAAATAATAGTTTGATGAATTAGATGTCGGTTGTCAGTTAAACCCTGAATCAGTAGCTAGCTCGGATCGGTTTCCCCGGTCCGTTTTTTCTTTCCGTAAGAAATAAGGCGCGAGGCCGCGACTTGTGCGTGCCCGAGCGTGACTAGTTCAGGAGGTGGCCACGGTGAGCACGCCCTGTTGACTCCTAGTACTTATTTTCTGTACCTGAATCGACCACCGTCCCAAAAATATGAACACTGAGTTGGAGAATGGCGCTTCAGTCTCTCTGATCCAATCTCAAACCGGTGCGGATGCGGAGCAACTCAGGTAAGAAAGGACACCATTGTTTATTTGTAGCTGCCTAAATCCCTGTGGTAGTGTGCTTGACAGCATGTTTTATTTCAGGTCTGTTATTGGAGCTCATGTCGCTATGGGCAACCTATTCACAACCGCTGATGATGATCATTTCAAGTGCTCATCAATGGATAGGAAAATGTCGATCGCGATGAGCATCACCCTATGTTTGCGCCTCAAAAATAGACTAAGGGTTTAAGGCGTGCAAAGACAACAACCTATTCTTATGCCCCCATTAGTTCTTATTTCGGAACTTCAAAATTCATTTCGTAGTTACCAAACTTTATCGTAACAACAGACCTGACAGCAAGTTTTAAACTTCCTGCATTGCTGTACTCTACTTCTCACGGCCCGGCATGCAAAAAGGACTCTAACTTTTAAACCTTACTAGGGCAGTTTTTAAAAAATGTTACAAGTCTAGATCCTTGCTGAGTTGGAATGTTCCCAACTAAATTAATTCCTGACTGCCTTACAAAAACACTATGTAAACCAGAGTTGAATTAAACAATGCATATAGCAATGTATAAAAAAGGTCTCTTGGGCAAATTAGAAGTCTGTAGAAACTTATTTCAATCATGGCGATTGCCGCAGTTCGCTCTCAGAGGCATTTCGCTGAAGACCACTATTAGAGTATTGTAGTCTGGTGGTTGATAAGAATGACATTAATATTACTACCAAGATATCACTTTGCTCACTTCCTCAGCGATCGGTCTGGCAAACTCTGAATTTCGCTGGAAGTTGCCAAATGTCTCCAGCTAGCCCCAAAACCTCATAAAGCAGAATCATCCTAGATTGGTCGATTTCATCTCATATCTGCTATAAAAATTCAAATCATATAGTGAATTAGGACGTTTCTTGTCCCATCTATCAGTCATTTTGATAGCCGGACTTTAGGCATACATACCGGAGACAGAGTCCGTTGTAGCTTTGTCCCCATCCACTGCCTTGCGTAATGTAGCACGACGATCCCGCTGGATGCCCTTAAAAATAAGTTGTCATATGAATTTTTTTAGTATATATGCCCACTGATTTTGAAAGTGATGAAGATGGTTCTATCGGGCATGTGCTCGAACCTACTACAGACCCTGCTCCTTTGGTCTCCAGTGGTGAGCTTTGGGAACCAATTCTGCTACCCTTTGGTCTGCAGCGTCCAACCATCAAAGTATTCAGCTCTAGCAGCCCCCCAAAATCCATCTCAATGATATACTGTATTTTTTCCTCGCCAAGCGAGGCGATCAAATCGTGAAGCTTCTTAACGCTGCACATCGAGCTGATCGCAGGCGCCTTTCCGTTGTGCTGGTTCTGATCTTCTTCGTCTGATTCTGACTCCGCAACGGCACCTCCAGCAGGGAAACCAATCCCCTCTTCTTCTTCTAATTCCGAGGATGCATCGTCGATCCGTCAGGTTGCACTCGAGCCCGAAGCGGGGATCCTGTACCCATCCATCCTGCGTCCAAACATGCCAGTGAAAAAAGAGTCATGTAATCAAAAGAAGAACATTCACCATTACAGATTCTGTAGTGCCTTTTTACACAGCTCGTTGCATGGTGTAATTGACAAAAAACAATCTAGGTATCAAATTTTTTTCTATAAGGCCATGCGCGACTACAAGGTTAGAGATTATCGATGGATACATAACGAACTTGCAAATCAACTGGTGAGATTATGAAAGCGAATGCAAACATGATCTAGTTAGGAAATATAACGGGGCACTGCGCGCCACTGCATGGTAGCTCCTGCGGCTCGGACTGGAAACCTCCACTTGTTCTATCATACACTCCAGGGGGGAGGATCGTACCTTCAGATCTGTTGTGTGCCGCCGCCCTACGAACAAACGAAGTTCGTCGATCTTCAGTTGCTATCTTTTTTTTGACGGGTAACTAGGGACTTTATTAAGCAGTAATCAACATCGGAATACAAATAATGTCTGGTACGGTCCCTAGCCAAATATGGCGCCCTACTGGAAGAGAAGAAGCTGCTTTCGCCAGTTCATGGGCTTCAAAATTATTTTCTCTATGTTCAAACTTGAACTTGACATGGTTGAAATCCCTTCTCCTCGCCGTTATTTCATGTAGCACTGGTGAATAATGTGTCGCCGATGATGTTCCTATACTGTTCACCACCTCCAAGCAATCACTAGCAATCAGCAAGTCGGTTAGCTGTAGATCCATGGCCAGCGCTAAAGCTTCATTGCATGCATGTGCCTCCAAAGCAACTGCATCATTCAGGCCATCGAAAACCAGTGGCGAAGCCCCCAGGAAAAGACCCTCCTTATCTCTGCAAAGCACCGCAGCTGCCCCAACATGGCCCTGTCTCAAAATACCCCCATCCACGTTGAATTTTGCTTCATCTTCCTCAGGTGGAATCCATGCCTTATGCCATGGCCGGGCACCGACATTCGGCATAGCGGTAGTGTTCTTCTGTTTCACTGCAATCTCAAGGTCTTGAAGGTACCTCATGATGAAGCACCAAGTAGACAAAGGGCTCTGAAATTCATTGTCATGGATTGCTCTCCTCCGCGCCCACCAAATAGCCCACATGGTGATCAAGACTTTGGCAAGCTCCTGTTCATTTAAAGTATCAAAGAGCCAGAATAGCCACAGCCTGGGATCCTCGGATCTATTGGAAATAACATGCTCCAGTATCTCTTCTTCACCAAGTGCCCACACACAACGAGCCATTCGGCAATCAAACAAGGAGTGGCGCCATGTGTCTTCCTGCGCATTGCATAAGCTGCATGCCTCTGTTTCTGCCATGTTGCATCGGTGTCGTGTTACTCCAGTAGGAAGTGAGGAATGTGCGAGGCGCCAAACAAAAACCCTAACCTTCGACGGCACCCTTGCCTTCCAGAGGCGAGTCCAGTCCCGCTTGGTCGAGGCCTGGTCGGATGTGCTCGTGTCGTGCTGAATCCAGTTCTCCCGCTGAAACTTTATGCCCGTTAGCATCCTGTATGCTGATTTGACCGAGAAGATACCTCGGTTGTCATAGTGCCAGGCATAAAAATCCTCTTGCAACCTTGTACTCAATGGTATATTCATGATAGCATCCACGTCTGGGTCGACAAAGTGTTCAACAAGCATCTGTTTGTCCCAAGTTCTCGTGGCCGGGACGATCAGCTCTGAGACATGTTGCGGTGGATCAGCCCTCAAGGCACACAAAGGCCTCAACTTAAAATCACGCGGTATCCAGTTTTCGCTCCAGATGTGAGTTTCCTCGCTTGTCCCAATTCTTTTGATAATTCCGAGTGCTAGTATCTCCTTTCCCTCCATGATTGAGCGCCAAACCTGAGAAGGTTGACTCCCTAGAGAAGCCTCAAGGATGCTCCATTGTGGGTAGTAGCGTGCCTTAAGCACTCTCACACTTAGAGAATCCGGGTCCTGTAAGAGGCGCCAAGCTTGTCGGGCCAGCAAAGCTAAGTTAAATAGTTCGATATCTCTGAAACCCATCCCTCCCATGAACTTAGGTTTGCACATAGTGTTCCAAGACACCCACGCCGTTTTCCTTTCTCCTCTTGTGCTGCCCCACCAAAACTTCCTGATTAGACCATTTATATGCTCACATAAACCCCTTGTTAATTTGAAACAGGCCATAGAATAAGTCGGTATGGATTGAGCCACCGATTTAATTACAACTTCCTTCCCTCCTACTGACAAACACTTTTCTATCCATCCCTGGACCTGCTTCCATATCCTATCTTTTAGGTACCGAAAGCATCCCTCCTTCGAGTTGCCAACATCTGTTGGCAGACCAAGATATTTCTCCGATAACGACTCGTTATTCACCTCAAGCACCCCTTTAACCTCATTCCTCAGTGTATCTGGCACCTCTTTGCTGAAATAGATGGACGATTTGTCTGTGTTTATGCGCTAGCCAAACGCGTCACAGTATCTTTTGAGTAACTCTTTAACTCTTGCTGCACTCTCCGTCGTTGCCTCAAAGAATAACAAACTGTCGTCCGCAAAGAGGAGGTGATTGACCGCCGGCGCTGTGGCCGCGACAGAAATTCCTCTAACTCCTTCCTCTTGAGCTTTCAGAAGGCAAGAAATTCCTCTTCAGCTGCTATCTGGGCTTTGGTAGAACAACAAATGCTCAGCCCCGTATCCAAAGGAGTGGCCACGATTATCTTTAAGCTGCCCCATGAATGCGAGCATGGGCTGGCCTCCTCCGTCAGCTTGACAACATACAAGGGAAAGCAGACAAAGAAAGCCCAGGAAACCTTTGTCACGAGTAGAAATCTTGTTTTTTCTACCAACCCTACTCCTTGGTTATTGTCACGGGTCTGGTCAACTTCTTGAACGGGCCTCCTGGACCAGCGAAAACCCCATGCCGCCTCCGTTTGTCTTGTTATGTTCATCTTTTGAGATCCGGCCACACTCGTGAGGCCGTGTGTATTCGTGCCCATGCCATAGCCATTTTACAGCAACTCTGCACCCTGCTACCCGCATCCTAGGCTAAGGCCAACTCCAACGCGCGACCCCAAATGGACATTCGTTTCATTTCCTTTTCGTCCATTTGAGGGTGGCAAACAGACACGGTTGTCTATTTTGAAGTTGCATTTGTGCCAAAAAAACCAAATAGACTTGCAAATAAAAAGAAAACATAATTAAACATTAAAAGGCCACACAGCCGTAGTACCTGCGTTCACCATAGTTCATAAACTAAACTAAACTTAATAAAAGACTTTAAGAAAGTAGATAAAAATGGCTTCCGCCGTCGCCGGTGAGGCCACCGTCGTCTCCAGGAGCCTCTCTTCTACGTGTCGTCGTCGCTGGTGAGGTCGGCATAGGGAGGTGACTGCCAAAGGTGGGCAGGCGGCCCCTAGTAGACCGGAGGCGCCGGCGGGCCTGCACCACCTCCTCCCGCGGCTCCTGCTCTGGTGACCGCGGTGGCGTGGCTGCCCATGGGCCGACACCCACCGCGTCGGCCATCTCCGGCGGCATGTACTCCCAGCTCCACCGCTGGCCCACAAGGCGAGGGGTCCACGCGGCAACGGGCGGCTCCTCCAGGACCTCCTCCTGCACCTCCTCCTTGACGGCGAGGTCCAGCTCCGGGATGGCCACGTCGCTGGCCGTAGAGAGGGTCCACACAGTTTCCATGCAGTCCCATTGCCGCTTGTCGTGCGTGTTCATGGAGTCCTCCATGACACGCCTCATGAGTCGTGCCTCCTCCTCGTCGGACATGGGCGGCGGCGGTGGTGGGGACGAGGACGGAGAAGGCGTTGGCGTGACGTCGCCCACATGCCTACGGCCCTGCGTTTGGAGAGGACTTCCAGCACGAGGATAACGCGGCCGCCGCGGGCTGGGAGGACGACTGGCAAAAAAAGATTGCCACCGCAAGTCGTGCTCGTCGCGAAGCCACGTATCCCACAGCGGCGAACCTACGTCGTACCTGGGGTCGTCCAGCAGATCCGGTGGCAGGCGGGAGCGGCGTCGGTTGATCTCGAGGCGGCGGGCGTGGCCGCTGACGGGCACCAGAGGGATGGGCATTCGATTGGCGGAGAGATGTCAGTTGTTTGGCAAGTGGACATCTCCCCACAGCAATGGCGTCGCCGTCTCCCAGTAGCGCTGGCAGACTTCGACGTGGATGTACGGTCGGTCCTAATGCCCAGCCGCCGCCGGCGCGATCGTGGAAGCGGGCGGAGCAGGTGGTGCAGGCGGCACGGATCGGACGGAGCTGTTGCGGTGAGAGGAGGAGCCGGCCTCGTGGTCGTGCTTCCCCTTGATCCAATGCCAGCCCATGGCACCGGCGGGGAGATGGGTGAGTGGGGGTGCTGTGGCGCTGCCTAGGGTTTGCTCTTGTCGAGGCTCAAGGAGGCAGACTGACCTAGAAGTGGAAGTTGTGGATTGGCCGGTCCACGGCTTCCAATTTAAGAAGGACAACGACCGCAGGATGTGTGGCTGACAGCTGGGGCCCGTCATGTGTGCACATTTAGTTTGGGTCATGGAGGTAGTTGGGCGGCCGCCACGCGTCCCCGAGGCGGACGACTCGCGAGCGCGTGCCCGTCCGTTTGGCGTCTGTGTGGACGTAAACCGAGCGCATGTTTGTGCCGGAAATGGGGCGGGCCGGACGCCAAACGGTCAAAATTTGCGGATGCAGCCGCGCGTTGGGCCTTGTTGTATATCTGTTTTGGCCCAAACTGACGCAGACGGACAGGATGGGGTCACGCGTTGGAGTTGGCCTAACCACATTTTGGCCTCTCCTAAGAGCATCTACAGCCGCGACCTGTAAATCAGGGCCTCAAACACCCCCAGACGCGGGCACTGCCCGGGCACTCTTCAAATTCTGTCATCCACATCCATGTATCTCATATCCGGTCCCTCATGTCTATACTAGCATGCAACATAGATAAAAAGAACATAGATCATCACACAAACATAGAAACGAACAGAGGAATGCACATTACGATCACCGAAAGATCATCGACGGATGTCTAAATGATCGTTACAGTTCACATAATTCACATAAACGACAGAGAAATTTAAACTAGATTACTAAAAACATGAAATTGAAGACGGAGACGGCGAAGATTCACCAGTTCCTTGCCGGCCCTTTGCCCTTCCGGTCGGCGGCTGGTGGCAGATCGTCCGAGTCATCCGATGAGCAGCCCTGGCCATCATCATCGTCGGAGAGGATGACGAGCCCTTTTAGCCGTCAGACCTCCATGTCCTGCTGTAGCTTGAGCTTCATGAGCCAAGCCGCCTCCGCCGCCTCACACTCGGACTGCTCAATGGCAATCTGGAGTACCTTGGCGCTCTTCCGGTGGAGCCGCCGCATGTCCGTCTCCGCGGTCATAAGTGAATGGCGGTAGACCCATTCGAGGAGTCGTGCGTCCTCACCAGGTTCCACCTTCATCCTGCAGCGGCGGCGCACGGACTGCTCCACCTCCCTCCTCTCCCTTTGTCGCTGCCGCTCATGGTGGGCGGTCCGCGCCTCTCATTCTGGCATGCGCATCAGAGCCGGCAGGCGGGCACAAGCACCCACCATGGACCATGTGGGGAAGCAGCTGCCGGCGAGGGCAGGGGAAGGCGTAGAGGAGGAGCGGATTGCGCAGGCCGCCTGTCAAAGTTGCGCACGGGACGAGAGGGGCCAGCGCTAGCGTCCGAGCTGCGTCGGCGGGGAAGTGGCATCTGCGGCGAGGCTACAGATTCGGAGCGCCCCCCTCCCCCCGCCTTGGACCACTCTAAGGTGATGTGAAGGGCAAGCTCATAGTCCGGATCCAGGTCGAAGTCAGAACGGTTGCCGGAGCTCAACATTGCACCGGATTCGATCGGAATCGGTGCAGGGCGCGGAGAGGATGGAGCGAGAGTGGAGAGTGAGTGAGCCATGGTTTTGGAGCGATGAGCCGGAAGGGTTTTTTTGTGGGACAACCGTGGGGTTAGTGGTGGGCTGCGCTTGCCAGGCGGACGCGCCCGGGTGTGCCCAGGCCGCCCCATATCCGCCCCATTATTGCCTCGTGCATTTTTGAGTGAGTTGAACAACGGTTCTGTGAATGTGACATCAATTCTTCACAAAGTATATTTTCATTTCCCTTCCAATCAAAGATGGTTCTTACCTCGTAGTTTTCGCGGTTCTTCATGGCGACCCGTGGACCCATTATCGTGACATGCGCTTTTAGCGGGTTGAACAATGGTTCCATGAATGTGGGACGCCAAATCCTCACAAAGTCTATTTTCGTTCCCTTCACATCAAAGGCGTTTCTTCCCTCCTAGTTTTGGTGGTTCTTCATGGCAACCCATGAACCATTATCGCATCGTGCGTTCTTGAGTGAGTTGGACAACGGTTCCATGAATGTGGGACACTAGTTCTTCACATAGTTTTCTTGGTTCCCTTCCAATCAAAGATGGTTCTTCCCTCATAGTTTTCGTGGTTATTCATAGCGACCTGCAGGCCCATTATCGCAACGTGTGTTTTTGAGTGGGTTCAACAATGGGTCCATGAATGTGGGACACCAGATCCCCACAGAAGTCTATTTTTGGTTCCCTTCACATCAAAGATGGTTCTTCCCTCATAGTTCGGGTGATTCTTCATGGCGACCCGTGAACCGATTATCCCGTCGTGTATTTTTTAGTGGGTTGATCAATGGTTCCATGAATGTGGGGCAATGGTTCATTACAAAGTCTATTATTGGTTCCCATTTCTGTCAAAGCCGGTTCTTCCCTTGTAGTTTTGGTGGTTCTTCATGGTGACCTGAGAATCCATTATCGCATCGTGCATTTTGAGTGAGTTGAACAACGATTCCATGAATGTGGGACATCAGTTCTTCACAAAGTATATTTTCGGTTCCCTTCCCATCAAAGACGGTTCTTCCCTCATAGATTTGGCGGTTCTTCATGGCGACCCGCGAACCCATTATTACGAGTGTGTTTTTAGCGGGTTGAACAATGGTTCCATAGATGTGGGACACCGGATGCTCACAAAGTCTATTTTCGTTCCCTTCCCGTCAAAGATAGTCCTTCCCTCATAGTTTTGATGGTTCTTCATGGCGACCTGCGAACCCATTATCGCATCGTGCATTTTTGAGTGGTTTCAACAATGGGTCCTCACAAAAGTTTATTTTCAGTTCCCTTCCCATCAAAGATGCATGGTTCTTCTCCTGGTAGTTTTGGTGGTTTCTTGTGGCAAAAGTCAAAAATGAGGAGAGGTCACAAGCTCTCCCACTTCCAATTGATGTCAGATATGACATTAAGCAATGAGTGAAAATTGTCGAAAGGATAATGATTTAGGATACATAGAAGTGGGACACTGTGTGCATTGTGGAACCCATTATCGCGTCATGCGTTTTTGAGTGCATTTAACAATGGTTCCATGAATGTTGGACACTGGTTCCTCACAAAGTCTATTTTCGGTTCCCTTTACATCAAAGATGGTTCTTCCCTCATAGTTTTGGTGGCTCTTCATGGCGACCCGCGAGCCCATTATCTCGTCGTGCGTTTTTTAGTGGGTTGATCAATGGTTCCATGAATGTGGGACAATGCTTCCTCACAAAGTCTATTTCAGTTTCCTTCCAATCAAAGACGGTTCTTCCTTTGTAGTTTCATGGTGACCTAAGAACCCATTATCGCACCCTGCATTTTTTGAGTGAGTTGAACAACGGTTCCATGAATGTGGACGTCGGTTCTTCACAAAGTATATTTTCGGTTTCCTTCCCATCAATGGTGGTTCTTCCCTCGAAGTTTTCGCGGTTCTTAATAGCGACCCACGAACCCATTATCATGACATGTGTTCTTAAGTGGATTAAACAATGGGTCCATGAATGTGGGACACCGGATCCTCACAAAAGTCTACTTTCGGTTCCCTTCCCATCAAAGACGGTTCTTCCCTCGTAGTTCGGGCGGTTCTTGATCGCGATCGGGAACTCATTATCCCGTCGTGCATTTTTCAGTGGGTTGATCAATGGTTGCATGAATGTGGAACACTGGTTCCTCACAAAGTCTATGATGGATTCCCTTCCGATCAAAGACGGTTCTTCCCTTGTAGTTTTGGTGGTTCTTCATAGTGACCTAAGGATCCATTATCCCATTATGCATTTTGAGTTAGTTGAACAACGGTTCCATGAATGTGGGACATCAGTTCTTCACAAAGTATATTTTCAGTTCCCTTCCCATCAAAGATGGTTCTCCCCTCATAGTTTTCGCGGTCCTTCATGGCAACGCGCGAACCCATTATTGCAATGTGCGTTTTTTAGTGGATTGAACAAAGGTTCCATTAATGTGGGACACCAGATCCTCACAAAGTATATTTTCGTTCCCTTCCCATCAAAGACGGTTCTTCCCTCCTAGTTTTGGTGGTTCTTCATGCGACCCGCGAACCTATTATCACATCGTGCATTTCTTAGTGAGTTGAATAACGGTTACATGAATGTGGGACACCGGTTCTTCACATAGTCTATATTCGGTTCCCTTCCTATCAAAGACGGTTCTTCCTTCATAGTTTTCACGGTTCTTCATAGCAACCCACGAACCCATTATCGCGACATGTGTTTTTTGAGTGGGTTCAACAATAGGCCCATGAATGTGGGACACCCGATCCTCACGAAAGTCTATTTTCGTTTCCCTTCCCGTCAAAGACGGTTCTTTCCCTCGTAGTTTTGGTGGTTCTTGTGGCAAAAGTCAAAACTGAGGAGGGGTCACTAGCTCTCCCGCTTCCAATTGATGTTAGATATGACGCTAAACAACGAGTGTGATTTGATCGCGATTTAGGATACATAGAAGTAGGACACTGTGTGCATTGTGGAACCCATTATCGCGTCACGCGTTTTTTAGTGCATTTAACAATGGTTCCATGAATGTTGGACACTGGTTTCTCACAAAGTCTATTTTTGGTTCCCTTTACATCAAAGATGGTTCTTCCCTCGTAGTTTTGTCTCCATCGAGCTTGATACGTTCATGGAAAGGAACTTATCCTTCTGCATATTGCACGCAGGTCCCCCTGGTACCCATGCGGCGAGAGCCGAACTGATTTCATAAATCTTGTTCCTTGGTGTTCCACCCTCCATATTTCTGGTGGACTAAATACATGCGGGGTTTCACGCCCGTGACCCGGGAGTGCGCTTGTTGTTTTTGGTGGTGACGACTCGAGACAGAGGGTGGCGCGAAGATCATCTATATTGGGGGAGGGGCATGTTGGTTTGTTTTACATCCGGACATGCCGAGGAGGGAGGGCTTTTTGGTTTCAGTGGTGGCGACTCGAGACTAGGGGGTGGGGCAAAGATCTCATATATGGTTGGGGGCGGGGGGGCATGTTGATTTGTTTTTGAACCATATAGGGCCTGGGGGAGGGGGCTTTGGTGCATGGGTGACGACCATAGAGGACGTAAAGGTTGTTCGACTAGCTCTGTGACGAGCAGTGCAAGAACATGTGGGTGGACACCATGTTTTTTGGTATACTAGTTTGAGGGATGGCGGAGCTTGGTTTGGCATGTTATCCTCATGGTTTCAGTACTGCACGAAATCCTCAAAACCAACGCTCATACATAGTTCGGAAAATTCACGCGGATTCATCAAAAAGCATGCCTTGGTTTATTAGGTTGGGTTGCTTAATAATAGGGGGTGAAACAAAAAAGAAATCTCTTGCTATAAAAAGAAATCGCCTTGCAGTCCGTCGCTCCGGTGCTCGTGTCGCGTAGGATCGCCTTGCAGTCCGTTGCTCCGATGATTGCCGCCGCTGGTGTGAGTGGAGAAGAGGGGAGAGAGAGCGGCGAGGGAAGGAAGTTGAGAGTAATTTATGTCAAAGCTAACACCTCGAGGCCACCTTCACGCGTACAACAGTCCATGCCCACATGCCTCAGGTTATAGCGCTTGGGCCTGACTCTAAAAAAACGGCCGATTCAACGGTCGTCCTAAGAGAGACCTGGATGGTCTTTAAGATTTGTGCGGGTCATCTTTTGAATGCGACCCAACCAAAGAAATGACCTAATTTCTTTCCGCGCGGCCATAAGGGTAATGCGAACGACCAAACGCATCATATACTTGTTGTGGAGATCATAATGCATAGGATTCGCAATCGTCTGTCATATTGCTTGTGAAATATCTAGTCCTGCATGCTGACGTATACGCAAAACATCTAAGGCTGTAGCGACTTACTAGCTTAAGATAAGTGCTAGCTGTCCTAGTAGAAAACTCTAGTGAGATGAGCTGCGTGTACTAGATAATGTACGTGTGTGATGTAACTACTAGTGACTTCTAGTGTGAATGTGCTGGCTGTACACGTTGCATGTATGCTCCTATTTAAGGAGCTCCGACCCGTGGATGTAAACAAGCCATCAAGGCTCCAATCAATAAAAGCCTCTAGTTCTGTGTACGTGAGCAACACCAGTGTATGTGTGACTGCAAACGCTAGTCTATTCTTCCTGTGCTAGAACCGCAAGAGCACTTGCTCTGCCTCTGCTCCATTGATCTGTGAGGAGGAAGCTAGCTGGGAGTTTAGTTGATACTCAGGGAACCTGCCGGAAACGTGCCAGCTGTTTTTTTGCAGCTGCTGTGCGAAGGCTGCTCGCCTGACTTCGTGAAAAGACGCTAATCCCGGCCGGAGATACCTGTCTTGCTCACGGGCGATGGTGAGAAGCTGTTCATCTTTTCCCGCAAGGCTTGGTTAATGGACGACGGTGACGGTATTTTTGTAATGGATGCAGGGTTGCCGCCGTCCTCTCTGGCGTTGGCTTGATCCCAAGCTGAGCCCGTACATGCGTGAGTGTGGCGAAAGTGAAGGGTGTGGTATTGTGCTTTACTGCTGACTGCCATATTGGTATTTTGCGTGTCTAGAAACGGCATGGGGAGGCGATCGAAAATATGGTCTGTGACGCGCAGGGAGGCACCTGCGGCGGGAGACCTAGGTCACTGGCGCGAGCAGCGCGTTGGATGCCTTTTGACTTGAAATATCACGTGAATGCAGCTGCAAGCATAGGGGCACACCACCTTGATTCAAATAGTACTCCTAACTAATCCGTTATGAACAAAAAGAGCATTGTGAAGGCGAGTTTTGCTAGTGTAACAAAAGGTAGTGTGTTTCTCTCACCCAAAAAAATTACTCCTCGTCCCTGCTCCTGCCGGAGTCCAGAAAAAGCACCCACCGACCATCACGCCGTTTGTTCCCAAAAAATAAAAACTTGAATGTAAGGAAGACTGAACACAAAAACCACCCCCACATCGCGGCCTGATTCAGGGCCCATAGGACCTTCGTAATGGAATTGGAATGTCTCAAAAGAAAACAGAAACAAAGGCACAAGAAAAGGTTCGAACCTTTCAAAAAAAGTTCTCCAAGGCCCTCCTGGAACCTCTTGGGCCGAAGGCCGGTGGTCCAAGCCTGCTGGACTGCGCGCCTGACAGCCTAGTGTTGCCATCTTGCAGCCGCGTGGTCCATTTTCTCTAAAAGAGGAAATAAGTATCAAATGAACTATAAAGTGGAAATGCAAATGAGGTAAGAGCAAAGACCGAATCCCCACACGAATGAGCGCTTGTGATTGCAGCCGCGCCAGCGAAACTTTATATCTTTGCTT
>NC_041391.1:190324277-190324849 GCF_002162155.2 Triticum dicoccoides | reverse complement strand
CTACCATGTGGTACTATATATACTACTTTATCACTCTAAATATGTTCATATACTATATCTAAGATATTTGAACGCAAGTTATATGAAAAAATTACATATGAGCCCATAATTTTTGTTATATTTATGAAATACGTACATATTTGTACGTAAAAAATGCATGCTTAAAATATGGTACATAGTACCTAAAAAGTAGTATATATACTACCTAAACATCATTATATACTACATACTACACGTACATACTCTCGGTTTTTACAGATACTATATACAACATACCAAACGCAAGCGGTGGTAACTACCACTGATGGTAAATAAAATTGTCATAAGATGGAGCGAGCATGGCCTGCCATGAGGTCGAAAGAGTGGGGGCGGCTTGGATGGATTGACCTAGATAGACAATCTGCGTGAGAGAGTATAGAGTGTGTCGATCGAGGCCCGAACAGGGAGATATATCATTTGTGTGTGAAAGAAAACGAGGTTAAACGAGACTCAGATAAAGAGAGCGAGAGCGAGCGAGTGTGGCCCGCCGTGCGGAAGAAAGAGTGAGATAGTCTCGAGGGAGTGACCTAGAT
>NC_041391.1:190323001-190324106 GCF_002162155.2 Triticum dicoccoides | reverse complement strand
GGGGTGCAATGGCGGGTGTGTGAGGTAAATACATTTGGTAATAGAGTGGAAAAAGGGGGTTGTGTAGTTAAGAGAGTTAGAGATCGAAACATGAAGAGAAAGAATGAACGTGTGTTGGAAACTGATAGCTTCCTAAGGTGGTTAGCAGAGAAAGATTGACCGATACAGGAAGTATGTAGCGTGTGTGCGCGGGGGGGAGGGGGGGGCTAAAAACAACATTTGAATGTAGATAGTACGAGACTTAGTATCGATGTTTCAACTCGGTGTTCATTGTAAGATTTGAACTGAGGACCATGCATATGGGTAATTATTTGGAATTCGTGCCATACTAGGTTTCGAAAAGTTGACCTTGACTCGATTTGTTGTGCTATTTTGTAGGTCATATGTTTGAATCCATCCAAAAGTTTTTTCACTACCATAGTGTTCATCATATACATATGAATTTGTATTAAAAAGTAGCATGGATACAGTGAAATGAGAAATCCACGTTAGAATTGGAGATCGCTACGTGACACAGACTCTAATTCGAATAACTAATTATGTGACACACACTCTCTAATCCACGTTAGCATGGATACCGTGGATACCGTTTCGATTTTTTTTCAAAAAACTCCTCATTAATTAATTTATAGTACTCTCTCTCTTCACTTTTATAAGACCTTGAAGACATTTCAAACAATGTGCAAAACAGTTCATTGTAAGTTGTCTGAAACGACTTACAAAAGTGAACGGAGGGAGTATCTCGTTTCGAATGACTAATTATTGCAAGGAAAACACGGGCATGGTAATACATATAGATTCGTTTGCAAATGAAAGAAGATTCGTTTGCATTCTCAAATGTAGGCGCACCAGGCAGACCAGGGTCGTGTCGTGGTGGTCACGTGTGTCGGACGGACGTGTAGCACCCAGCCACCCACCCCCTCCCTCCCTCCCCCCTCCCAAAAAAAGGATGACGACAAAAAAAATTCGCACTTCCACGTCGGATTGAAATATCTGGCAGCCCCAATTCCAGCCCTGCAAAATTTCCCTTCTCCATCGTCCCCTTCCGCACCCAAATTGCTCAAATCCCTAATTCACCACCAATCCAAGCAAAGTCCGAATCGCC
>NC_041391.1:190272773-190322473 GCF_002162155.2 Triticum dicoccoides | reverse complement strand
TCCACTACATCGTAGCGCTCCTCTGCCACTCAAGATTTGCATCCGTGCGTGACCAGCCAACGCCAGTGCATCACCCTCAATGGCTCTGAAGTGACCCGCACTCTAGCGAGGCGAGCATGTCCAAACGCTGGCCTGAACTAGGTACCCACACATCACTCCCTTGTGCATTGTTCCGACGATGTTTGGATATCCTTTCACTGCTCTCTTAGCTTACACGCCTATGCAACTCTGACTTTAACTCTTATTTCTTCTGGAGATATCATCTGAAACAAGCAAATCCATTTTTTAGCGAAGCATGACGGCGCTACGGGATCTGGTACACATCCTGCACACCCGTATAACCTTGTAATTATCTGTCCTTCGGTACAACATCAAGGTCGATTCCTCTTATTTGATCAACCATTCGCCGTGTCAAAAATGTAGAGGGGGATGCAAGGAGCACAATGCCTGCACATCCAAGCAAGTGGTAACATGGACTTGTACATGGAACATCCCAAGTGCAAGCAGAGCTACAGTGAGCCTGTACAACGAGCTAGCGTAAGTCCGTGCATTTCATTTAATTCGTACTGGCATTTGTGTATGATTTGTGTATAGTGGCGGATCCACGAATTCAAGTTACCAGGGGCGAACATTTAACTTAAAAAATACGAAGGCACTTGCACTCCGGAAATTAACATAACTTGAGAAATGTGAAGCTACATGCACTTTGAAAACCAGCTAATGATCCAAAGTAGTTCAGATTATAAACACTAAATGATGCAAGCACCAAAAAACACAAAATACAACATGGTGTACAAGGACTACAAACATGGTCTGTACCTGCTTGAATTATTCGCTCTCTGGCTGAAAATATCAAAGTATAATTGCACCTATAACCAGTGCGCAAACTGCATATCAATATATCTATCCTGCACAAGTATGCCAATAGTTTCAAACAACAGATTAGAAAAGTATTTATGCTATGTCGTCATGATACGGGGACTTTATGGTAGATGGCCTCGATGTTTCTCAAGCTATGAAAATGCACTATAATTTGCTTGTCATCAATGCCTGCAAATATCTATGTCTCTCTCAACATAGCAGATCATCATTAGACACTAAATCCTTCAATGATCTTGCAAAATGCTCGCATTAGATCCCTCATTAGACACTATATGTTCATCACCAGGAGCATGTAAAATGTTTGCATCAAATCCTTCATTAGCAGTCTGTTCATTAGACACTTCAGGCTCAAGAACAACATGAGCTTGTATGTTTGCACCGAAAACTTGATTAGATACATCAGATTCAGTCAGTTCAGCATTGATTGGGGGAGTTATAAATAAGTAGAAATTGGTTTCATTTTCTCATAGATTCCCTACATACAAGCAGTTTTACAACACCATCGGGTTTAACTATTGGCCATAAATTGAAGAGGTGAATTAGATATAATCAGGGATGTGATGTACCTGCTCGTTGCGCATGCTAATCTTGCAAGCTGCGACTGTCCGTTTGCGCAAGCTCGATGCCATGCCCCTGTTGCCGCCGCTGCCTCCCGCGCAGGTTACACCCAGGGTTGGATCTTCATCTTCTTGTCCTTCCGTTCGCTTGAAGCCCGGCGACCACCCTCCAACGAGGGTGCGAGGAAGTGATGTGTCGGTCTATCCAGCAACAGCTAGGTTAGGAGCGAACCAGACTGGAGGCTGGAGCGAATGAATTGGTATTTTTCCTGTTGTCGATCGATATGGGAGGCGCTCGTTTGGGCCGCGAGCCTGTTATAGGGCCTGTCTTGCACTTATGTTATTGGCCCACCCAAATTGAAACAATTTTTCTTCATTTTTACATTTCCTTCTCGTGCGTTGGGACAAATAAAACTAGCCTGGGCCAACCTGGACGACTCAAACTAGGTGCACACTTTCCAGCCACCCGAGGCGGCCGCCCATACCAGCCCCTATGGTGGCGTCGCCCCTTTTTGCGTGTATGATTGGGGTAGTGAAAAATATTCCAGTGTCGCTTTTGATTTACCCATAGAATGGTTGAATTGCTTGTTTCTATGAACTGAGTTCGCCAATAATGTGAAGGATGCCAGTCTTTTCATCCTATTGTAGATTGCTTAGATCTCGATATGCCAAAAGTAATCGAATGAAATATACAGTAAAAGCTAGTGTCATGTGTGTGGCTACAACTAGTCTGACTACATATCCTCATATAACATATCAAGGACGCACCATCTTACCAGATTAACCATTCGACCTACCAATGCAGTGTGGGAAGAAAGAAGTATTGGGACTGTGTATCCAAGCAATTGATGCCATGGACTCCTTCGTACAACCTTGTAAGCGAAAAAGAAGTTGCAGTGTGCCTATGCAAAGAACTAGCATAAGTTCAGCTACCTGCTTCTCGGAATTTTAGTTAGCCACTTATTGCAAAATTGTTCAATTATGTTGCTTGGCTTAATTTAGTTTTCTACTGATTACATAATGCCACAGCCTGTTAATCCTATTATAGATTGTGCCTATCTATGTGTTTGATACTTACTGTTAAGAATTACCTGTTTGCCTGAACTTAAATAGCTACTTGTTTGTTTAACTGCTTTGCTGCTGCAACAATGGGTTACAATGATGTTAATAACTACTTTTCAACATCCAATTGAAACTCTTTAATTCCTTGTTTGTTTAACTGGTTTGCTGTTATAACTCCCAGTTGAGATGTTTTGCTAACTTCAACTTTTCTGAATCCAATCGGAACTTTAATGGCAAAACAGGTTAGCCCAAGATCAAATAGTGAGGTCCCCATGGACGTTGTATCGTCCCACAGCAGTGGCACCGGCCCAATCGTGCATTATGAATTGCCAACTGTTGATGCTCTAGAGGATAAACTAGTGGTAGAAAGAGATTCTGCTTCTACACTTAGAGATGAAGTTGACATGTTGAGGAAGCAAACAACACAATCATAAGTAGTACTCAAGACAACGATTAAATATTTGGTGGATTTCAAACGAAGCAAGCTGAGAGTGACCACATTGTTAAGGTCCTGAAGGAAAAAAGGAAATTAAATTCCCACTCGATAAATCATATGTGAAATGTTCTTTCCATAGTTGAATAACCTTTGTGTTGTTTGTTCATGTAACTAATCAAACCATTTGTTTTAGAGATCATGTAATAATTGTTTTTTTTTGGTTTGTAATTTTATTTGAGCACAAGTGTATATTAATTGATAAGACTCGAAGACATTTCATTTTGATTATTGTACCAGACCTACAAATATGCTAATCGGGCTGAATGTGCATTCAGCAATGATAGTAGTATAGATGGACCATAAGTGGCACGCATCGGAAAGGGCCAAGATGTTGTAGTAGCTTGGCTAAATAAAGGATGCTATTGTAGCAAAAAAAAGTACAGCGGCCTGGCTTATGTATGTTAGTTGATATTATTGATCCATATACTCTGTAAGTGTTTATATGTCTGTTAGTTTTGTACATTCTTGGTTGATTGACTCGGTATTTGAATCTTGATACACCGTTTGTGTACATATCTAAATGGGAGTACACATTATGCTGCATGTGACATTTGAGTTGGACATGAAGTGTTCCAAATATTCAAATTCACCTTAAACTGGATTCTAGCTTCTGAATTTGAGTATCGGCATTTGTAAACCATATTCATATATGACAGTGGAATACATCTTTGTTGTCCTTTTGAAGATATATAAAAACACATAGAATGATTTATAAAGATTCGTGTAGGAATACAAAATGGATTCGAATTTAGTTGTCAGGGTAAACGTGGATGCTTATTGTCCCAAAATTCGAAAGAAGCGGCAAAATGTCCACTCCCACGTCGGCTACCCGAAGCCAAGTGTTTAGGAGATGGAAATTACTGTCTACCCATTACACGGACAATCCATCAGCCCGATTTCCACTGCTATAAATAGGGGTAGGTTAGTAACTTCAATTAGACGTGACACGACCGCCTCTGAGCCCATTCCAACACAGTGGGCGCCAAACATGGGTGGCAAAACACATTTGATTCAGGCTCATCCAAAAGACCTCCATTTCCCCATTCATACACGGTGGGCGGCAAAACAAACTCGACTCGGCCGAAATCGATGTACGCAAATATTTTCAATAGGGGCAGGTTTGTAACTTCACTCAAACGTGACACAACCGCCCTACCTGTCAGCCCCGTTCATACACCATGGGCGCCAACCACCCTCTCCTCGCCCGAAATCGCTCTGGGCAAATATTGGCGAGAAGCGAGATTACCGTCATATCCCTAACCGACGAGACGTCCAAATTTTAAACGGGGGCTAAGTTCGTAACTTTCCCGTATTTCAAACAGGCGTGTCCCAAAAACATGGTTCCCCGTACCTCTCCCTCCATTTTCCCATTCATACACCGTCCGCGCTAGAACACCATCCCCACACTAGCCTCCGTTCGCCACCCCTCGATCGCCGCCGTCCTCCACCCCATCCATCGTCGCCGTCCTCCACCACATCCATCGCCACTGTCCTCCACCATGCCGGAGCGCTTACCAAGACCGCATCGTCCACTACTAGAGATGGACATTTCTCGTCCATGGCGATGGACCAATAGCCTTGCATCACGTCCTCTCGCTTCATCGGTGTCGTCGTCCTCTTTGCCGGGGCTGCTCACACGATCTTCTCTTCCACCACAATGGGACTTATCCCCCGATGCACTCGTCTACCATCGCAGATCTGCTTCAACGCCACCGACAGCCATCGCACCCCCGATGCCTACACGGCGCCGCAATAGAGGTGGTACTTCATATCTCCTCAACTTTTTGATCTCAACCAGAAAATAGATCTTAACTTGGTTACTCTACTTTCTTTTCAGCTCTTAGAATTTAGTTCTTAGTTCGAAGCAAACAATGGATGCTAAATATCATTTCTCCTGTTTGCAGCTTCAAATCTACCATGGCACAGTCATAATACGGCTTAATTGATCATGCTTAGGGTTTAATTGATCATGTTGGTTTCGTGGTGGTTTGTTTAATAGAAATTGGAGGGGAAACCCTCTTTTGCTAAAAAATATGCTTAGAGTTTCCCCCTTTTATGATCACTATATGATCAGAATACGTGCTTCGTGTCATAATAACACTGCTCCACCCATCAAGCTAAACAAGCTTAGTTGTTCAAATATGAATTTGATATTATTAAAACAGAGTCATTTAATTGGTCAGCTAAATTTTCCTAAATTTTCCTAAACAGAGCATGTTTGTTGCTCGGGTGTGTATCTCTACAGGGTGCCCACGGTGAGCCGGCCCACCTTGGGATTTTGGGTCGTCCCAGGCCCCGATTCCCCTCTATTCTGCTGCGCTCTTCCAATCTCTACTCGCCCCCAGCCTCCTGCCTCGCCGGCAACTTGCTGTCCCCGGACGGCATGACTCTAGGAGGAGACGCCGGACTAACTGGAGGTCAGGAGCCGCTCGCCCAACAGCGTCACCGCTGCCCAGGCGCGCCGCCGTGCCTACCTTCCCAGTCCGTTCAGGGCTCAGGCATGTAGCACCCACCAAGACACCCCGATTTATCCTGAGATACGTCCTCAACACTCAGCAGCCACTCCTCCTCACCCATTTTCTAATTGATTCATTACTCATTAGGCAAGACTATCATTAGGGTTTGTTGTGTGCTCAGTGCTACCTACACTTAATGGTTTAGATGTATTTCGGTAATCTTTAGTACCTCTAAAGTTCACAGGGTTTTCAAAATTCCGGCCCTCGGAACAGACACTAGTCATTTTGGATTGTTGGTCGTAGTGACATTGACCCAGATTACTACTGCAAGCCAGGTTGTTGACAATTTTACTTGTCTTTCTTACTCATTCGATATAATATCCAATTATTCACGTTGATTAGTTGCAAACAATAAGTGCTAGACAAACTTCTTGATTCAGATTTTGGACGGTCTCTTACTGCAGTTACAATTATGCATACTTGTCCTAGTAAGCTCACAAGTAAATGATTGATTCACTACATCTATGCTTGCCTTGTCATATTTATTGTCAATATTCTTTTAGGGTGGACCACCCTGTTTCTAAAGACTGGAACCGTAGACATGAGTGAATAGTATTTCTCTATGTGATCTCTTCCATCGTTTGTGGGCAACGAACACTGCATTGTATAGAAAGAGAGTGTCATTTCCAGCTTTTACATAGGTTTTGATCTTTTACATGGAATACAATCTGCCTACTTGCTTTGTGCCGCACTACCAACACTCCACCCTTGAAGCTAAACATTATGCCACTCATAATTCCTTAGTTTATTTGTTCAAATACGAATTTCATATGATTCTAATGTTCCTACTTCAGTTTTGAAATGTGTGTCTGCCTATTATAGAGACATAAGGGGTTTGTATTTCTGTGTGTGGTCTGGTCAGCACGGTTGGGGGTGAACTTTGCATATGCAGGGGTTTATAGGGAGACACTCTTCGAGTTGAATCCGCAATGCATTCCATAGATAATCTGACTACTTTTTATGTTTTCATGAATCTTAGATTCTGAACAACATCATAATGATTATGAGCTTGCGTGCATGAAAAGAATAAAGCAGAACAATGCCATGGCTGTCAAACTTGGCATTAAGGGACTGAAATCAAGTCTGGATGCAATGCAATGCAAACGCTCTCCACCTACAGATTCATGCTCAGAATATGATCCTAACAGTGATTCTGAGCTAGAGGGAGACCTAAGTCAATGTAGCTCCCTAGTGGAGGAGTCAGAGGAAGATGCCCTATCTTATTCACCCATCAAGGTGCTTCCTCTAACTTTCTAAGGTTACATTGGTCGCACATATCTTGCAACTGATGCTTTGCATTGCTTCTACTTTGTTGAACTGCCATTAGCTTAGTTTACACATCGTGTATGTGAATACGCCCTGCCTATCCATTTTCAGTACATATTCCATCTATCATCATACCATATTTATTCATTCAAATGTTGTTCTTGTGTATCAGATGTTCAAAAGGAAGAGGGCGATTACTGATCATGGAGGAGCACAAGCAAAGTATTTGGAAAAGGTAGTGGCACCTGATAAATCAAATAGCCCATTAGGTGTAGTTGCAATATCACCTGACCCACAAAACACCCCAACTCTAGCAGACTCTATCCCTACTACCCTGGTCATTTCTGATGCCCCAACTCAGCAGACACCAACTGCAGCAAACAGTATGATTATGCCAGTTGACATAGCACCAGCTCTATGACGCAAAACCCCCATTCCAACAAAGAGTACACCAAATCCAGTTGCCAAATCCCTTTTCGAACCAGAGAGAGCCCCAATTGCAGCAAATAGGACCCCTGTTCCATTTCTTCCCAGTTTAGAAGATGAAGCTTATATTGTTGTCAGGAACTTTGTGCACATCTTTCCTTCATGGAAAGATTATACCGCAGACACAGAACAATTTCCAGTCTTCCTCCGCAACTTACGCGTAAGTAATGTACTAATGTTATTCATGGTCATTACTGCATATGTTTCTGCTGACAGAAGACACAAGATTTCATTCTTTTAAATAGGCGAGGAGCAAACTGGATAGTGAAGACGAGCAAGGGTTGGTTGCGCTTTTCAAGCACTCATTGATGAAGTATCATTCCTACCTGAGGCAAACGCACTTCGATGGCAAGCCTCTAAACAAAATTTATGTAAAGTCTCCGGTGCTACATTTATCCGACGGTGACTGGAATAATCTTGTTACACATAGGTCTCGGTTGCAGCATAAGGTACTGTCTATGATATCACATCACAATTTGAACTACATTTCTGCATTGCCTTAATGTCTCACTTGTACGAAAACTGTTAGCAGAAGAACATTCATTCTCAAGGGACCACAGAATCTCGCAACTATACTGCACACTGCATTGCTCTTGTGAGTACCTCTTGCCCTGTATGACCATACTTACTTTCATAGTTGTTTGATTATGTAGCATTACTGCACATGTTAGCCTCGTAATCATCCATTTGGTGGTCATTATAAGATCCGTATGGACTCTTACATAAATTTAGAATCAACCCAATGCTTTTGAAGAGGTTTAGCTCTGTAGTCCTCTTGTAAGGACTGAACGTCGTCTATCATTATACTTACATTAACAGCTACTCCCTCCGTCCCATAATATAAGAACGTTTTATATAGTACACCAATGTTCAAAACACTCTTGTATTATGGGAAGAGGGATTGGTTCATTGTGTAGCATTCTGCATCTTATCTCGCTCGCCCGCCATTTACTAAAAAAGATCAAATCTATATTTAATCTTACCAACAAGTAGAATACACAGACAATGCCAGTGCACAAGTGTAGCCCATTGCTCTTGTCAGTACATTTTGTCCTGTAACGCTTGTACTTCCAGGGATTGGTAGTTGATTATGTAGCATCAATCTGCATCTTATCTTCATTATCCTCTATCCCTTCCAGTATTATCATATCTATAATTACTCTCTACAAAAAGGTAGAGTAGAGGCAATGCTTATGAAGAAGATTCGGTGCTGAAATTCTTGACTTATCCTTCCCTTGACATGGAGAGGGCATTATAAAGCCGGTGTTAACTGTTAATGTAAGTCAGTCCTTCTAAAGCCTTTATCCTCAACTACTGTTTAATTTGCTCATACTCCCTATCATTTACTGCTGTTTAGTTTGCTGTTTCTACCAAAATGCATGTTCGCAAGAACCGTAAGTTCTAAGTTTTACTTGTAAAACCAAATTCCTTATTCATACCATGCACATTACTCAATACTCCCTATATGTATGCTTGTTTTTGTGGATCTATTATCCAATGTGTGGTGAAGCAGCCCACGTTTGCACCTTATCATCTCCTGTTTTATCTTACTGATGTGGCTGATGATATGAACAACATGCCATGCACATTAACCAAAATAGATACAATGATTTTCTTTGCCCTTCATCTATGCTTGTTATGTTGACATGGTAATCCAGTAGTGTGGTGAAGCTCCCCGCATTATGAACAATGCCAAATTATGTTATTGATATTTTGAACTTACTCTTTATTTTCTAATTTGAAATTGGATGGAATTGACAGCACAGTTATCATCTTTGTTTATACACGTGCAAAACCTATCATCTCTCTGCTTTGTTTTAGGGTGATATGCCTGATGGCATGCACAAGTCTGCTGAAGGCTGTGAGACAAACCCAACATATATTGCAACAAAGAAGGCAAAACATCTTGAAGATAGCGAGACAACCCCAAAGTCTTGTCTTGATGCAGTGTTCAAGTTACTTGAGACTAGCAGTCAAACAAGCTCACAGAATTCGTTGTCTGAATCAGTTCGACTTCTTCAGTCCCAAGTTCTAGCAAAAAGGCATTCTGCAACTCAACTTCGACTTGAAGTCTTATCTCTAAGAAAGATTGCAGAGAACACCAATGAGAACCTCATCGCTAAACAGCTACACCTGGAAGCTATGACCGACATGCTAGGCCGGTCTCACAGCCTTGCTCAGCAGCTTGCATAGTAGTTCCCCCGCAAGGCTAACCTTTCTTAAACTGTCTTGGAAGTGGTCTCGGTTCAGTATTATTTGTTACGCTGCAATGGTGCCCAGTTTTTGTAATCTGCTTCTTCGTTGCGCTTTATGATCACTGGTGGCGAACTTCGATGCCAAGTGAATTTAATATACCTTAAATCCTTTATTGTATAGTGTAGGTTTATTCTTAGTTACTATGTCGTAATTTCTTTATTGTATAGAGTAGGTTTGTTCTTAATTCCTACTCATTACTGCCATCATTCGCTATCTGAAAAAAAATCAGATGTAGTCGACCGGGCCGAAACATTCGACTCTAACGGGCCTAGTTTTTAGCGGGCCACAATTGGGCCGGCCTGCGTATTTCTTGGGCCCGAATGACTGGGGCCTTCACACTTTGCGCCAGGCCCACAACTTACACCGGCCTATATTTTAGTTGGGCCTTTTGTGGACCCAGTGCTTAGTTTGGCCCAGGTAGCGTTGGGCCATTAACAGGCTGAATATTGTACTCGCCTGTTACGGCCCAGATGAAACCATGGGCCTTTAGCAGGCCGAAATGCATGTTGGGCCTCAATTATCACTAGTGGTCGACGGGCCTTCAGCAGGCTGAAATGTAGACCGGGCCTTTTTGGGCCCAGTTAGCTCACGGGTTATTACCAGGCCGAAACATATCTTGGGCCTTAGTTGGCCCATTGATATCATGGGCATTTAAGAGGCCGAAAGCTTAGTACATGCATCAACGGGCCGAATTATGCAACATGCCTTTAATAGGCCCAAAGTCACGTTGGGCTTAACTGTTGCCACATTTATCACGAGCCATTAGTGGGCCCGATGTCCCGTCGGACCATATATGTCCCATGGACAGCACGGGCCATTCCCAGGCCGAAAGTCACACCGGGCTGAAATGGGCCCATGTCTACATCGGACCTCTAACAGGCCGAAAGTCACTATGCTGTAATTGGGCCCAAATATTCAGCGAACAATTAACGGGCCAGATCTAGCTTCGGGACGTAAATGGGCCCAAATATTCGGCGAACAATTAACGAGCCAGATCTGGCTTCGGGCCGTAAATGGGCCTTTATTAAGCATGCCGTTATTGGGCTGGCCCACTAGTACCTATGTAAGTACTACGGGCCTTTGACTGGGCTGGCTTTTTTAACCTATATGGGCCTTTGTTGGGCCCAGCCACGCGTCTATGTATCATAGGCATGTCTCCTCCAATGTACGGGCGACATCTAGCCCACTGACGAGCTGACAGGTGTTCCCTCCGGCCAATCAGAATTTTACACGTGGAAAATTCCCATTGGTCTGGGCTGTTAACGGGTTATCGGATCCAAAACCCGACCCGATAGCTTAACGGCGTTCCGTTACGGTGGATACCACGTGTCGGTCACCCTTGACGAAAGCACTTCTGTGACGCGCGATTTATCGTCATGGAAGTGGACACTTCCGTGATGATAATTATGGTAATGTCATGGAACACTTCTACGACAGCACAGGTATGACTATCTTGATTCTGTCATAAAATCGTCATGGATGTACATGCATGACAGAAAATGTGACCTACTGTGACAAACACGTATCATCACGGAAGTGTATTTTTTTGTAGTGACTCGTGGATGCCTCCATCTCAACTCATGGTTCAACTTGTTGTGAAGTTGAGGCTTCCACTTGAACGGACGAGGTGCTCTCCTTCACCTCCGTTGGGCGAATCTTGCCAATAGACAAGTCTTGGATTGCTTCCAAAGGTTCTTTGTCTCCTACATCAATTGGCAATTGCTCTACTTGTGAGCCATTAGATTCATCAAACTTCACATCTACCATCTCTTCAACCTTTCGGGTGAAATTGTTGTAGACACTGTAAGTGTGAGAGTTTGGGCCGTAACCGAGTAGGAAACCTTCATGAGATTTAGGAGAAAATTTTGAACAACAATGCTTATCAAGAATATAGCACTTTGAGCCGAATACTCAAAAGTATCCAACTTGGGGTTTGTTACCGGTGAGAAGCTCGTATGCCATCTTGCCGAGTAGCTTGTGAAGATATAGACAATTTGTTGCATGACAAGTTGTCTCAACCGCTTCCGCCCAAAAGTGTTTTGGCGTCTTGTACTCATCAAGCATCGTTCTCGCCATCTCAATAAGAGTCCGGTTCTTTCTCTCAACAACTCCATTTTGTTGAGGCGTGTATGTAGCCAAGAACTCATGTGAGATCCCTTCTTCATCAAGAAAGGTGTCCACATTTGCGTTCTTGAACTCCGTTCCATTGTCGCTGCGAACCTTCTTGATCTTCACTTCAAATTGATTTTGGGCCTTCCTAGCGAAGTTCTTGAAGATCTTTTGGATCTACGATTTATCATCAAGAAAGAACACCCACGTAAATCTTGAAAAGTCATCGAGAATGACTAAACCGAATGAGTTACCACTGAGACTTTTGTAGGCGTTTGGACCAAAAGATCCATGTGAAGCAGCTCAGGCGGTCTTCTCGTGGTCATGATGCTTTTCACGGGGTGGCTTCCTCCAACATGTTTTCCTGCTTGATAGGCACTGCATAGCCTATCCTTGTTAAATATAACGTCTTTCACTCCAAGGATATGATCACCTTTAATAAGCTTATCAAGATTTCGCATGCCCACATGACCTAATCTTCTATGCCACAACCAACCTTTAGAAGATTTAGCAATTAAGAAAGTTCTAGAGTGAGCCTTTTTAGTGAAGTCAACAATGTATAGCTCACCTCTATGTATACCGGTAAAGACCATATTATGATTATCTCTTCGAAACACTTGGCAATCTACTTCAGTAAATAGGACATTGAAACCAAAGTCAGCTAGTCTAGATACGTAAAGTAAATTGTAGCCAAGAGATTCAACGAGCATAACATTTTGGATGGAGCTGTCATGTGAGATGGCCACCTTACCAAGGCCAACCACCTTACCCTTTGAGTTATCACCAAAAGTGACATACTTTCGAGGGCGTCATTTTTAGTAAGCTCACAAAACATATCCTTGTCTCCGGTCATGTGAACGGTACATCCACTATCAAGAACCCATTCCTTTCCTCGAGCCATATAGCCGCGAAGGTTAGCCATAAGACCAAAGTGTCTCATAGACTCATCGAGATCAAAGTCACTATCATCATCCTCATCATAGCATCAATGTTCAACATCATCTTGTGATTGGTCATCACCTAGAGAGAGTGATTCATTAGATGTATGGCCATGGCAATGTTCATCTTTATGAATTCCAATGACTTGAGAGATAATGCTACTAATGACTCCAACATCTTCTTTGGCATGCATAAGGTCACGAAGCTCAAATAGACAATCATCAAATTTAGCATCACTAGGTTTCATTTTATGAAAAGCTATGTACTTTTGAAGAATCACATCTAGATTTTTCAAGGAATAGTTTGGAAACCGTTCCTCAAGAAATCTCCATATGGTGTAAGCACAATCAAGAGTAGGCAAGCAAACAATCAAATTTCTAGGCAATCCTCTAATGATAAGATTGATAGTTCTAAGATTGCAGATCATGTCAAGAGACTCGTTGGGAGTAGGATGCAAGGGGTCAACAAGGGGCGCACAATGGCTTGTAATGTACTTGTTCAAATGATATTCATTGAAAATCTCAAGCATCTCATTTTTGCAAGCATTAAAGAACTCTCCATCAAGTATAGGCACTCTACGTCTAAAACTCCCCATCGTAGACTCATCTCTTTTCCTCCAATGGTGATTAAACCAAAGCAATGGAGACCAATGCTCTGATACCAATTGAAAGGATTGAGAAGAGGTGTCTAGAGGGGAGGATTAGACCCTCAACAAGATAAAGTAGCCATTTTTAAATTCTTCAAGTTAAGGTGGAGTGTTATCACAAGTTTAAACATTCACAATACATTTCAAGCAAGCATGGCAAGAGTATATGAGGAGCGGAAAGTAAAGCATGCAAGTTGCAAGAAAGTAAAGGGATGGGATTGGAGTGTGCAAACGCAATTGTAGACATGGAGATTTTTGGCGTGGTTCCGATAGGTGATGCTATCGTACATCCATGTTGATGGAGACTTCAACCCATGAAGGGTAACGGTTGCACGAGTCCACAGAGGGCTCCACCCACGAAGGGTCCATGAAGAAGCAACCTTTTCTATCCCACCATGGCCATCGCCCACGAAGGACTTGCCTCACTTGGGTAGATCTTCACGAAGTAGGTGATATCCTTGCCCTTACAAACTCCTTGGTTCAACTCCACAATCTTGACGGAGGCTCCCAAGTGACACCTAACCAATCTAGGATACACAACTCTCCAAAAGGTAATAGATGGTGTGTTGATGATGAACTCCTTGCTCTTGTGCTTCAAATGATAGTCTCCCCAACACTCAACTCTCTCACAAATTTGGCTATGGTGGAAAGATGATTTAAGTGGAAAGCAACTTGGGGAAGGCTAGAGATCAAGATTCTTGTGGTTGGATTGGAATATCTTGGTCTCAACACATGAGTAGGTGGTTCTCTCTCAGAAAATGAATGCTGGAAGTGTAGGCACGTTCTGATGGCTCTCTCTCAAATGGAAGGAGGGTGGAGGGGTATATATAGCCTCCACACAAAATCTAACCGTTACACACAAAAGATCCAACTCGGTCAGACCGAATGTATGAACTCGATGAGACCGATTCAGTTTAAAATGTGAACGTTAGGTTTTTCGGTGGGACCGACATGATCTAGTCGGTGAGACTGATGAACTAGGGTTAGGGAAAAAATTGATCTCTTTTTGACTGATTACTTCAACTCGGTGGGACCAATTTCAGTAACAAGCAAATAGAGAGTTGGTCACACAAACTCGGTGGGACCAATCGCTCCTTTCGATGATACCGAAACGTTATGAAAGAGAAACAGAGAGTTTACACTGCAAACACGATGGGACCGATCGCTCATTTTGGTGAAACCGAAATGTTACGAAGGGAAACAGGAAGTTTGCAGTCCCATCTTGGTGAGACCGAGATCCCTATTGGTGAGACCGAACTGATTAGGATTTCTGGCAGTGGCTATGTCAAGTGAACTCGGTGGCACCGGATGAATCAAATCGGTGGGGCCGAGTTCGACTTTAGGTTTAGGATAGATTTGGAATTGAGAAGGTGGTTGAGGGCTTTGGAGCATATCACTAAGCACTTTGAGCAAGTAGACCATTAAGCAACACCTCATCCCCTTTTAATACTTTGGCTTTTCCTATGGGCTCAACGTGATCTTGGATCACTAAAATAGAAATGTAGAGTCTTGAGATTTTGCCAATCTTCTGTCCTTAGAATCTAGAAGGGGTTCCACATCCTCTTGTCCATGCCACGCCTTTGTTGAACTTTCTGAAATATACTAGATGAAAATATTAGTCCAAAAGGAGATATGTTGACATTAATTACCAAAATTACCCAGGGAGCACTTGTGTTTTCATACACCCAGGAGTTGGAGATGATTGAAAACAAACCAGCAGCGACACAAGGTATCGTTATCGATGGATCAACTTCACAGCGACCAAAAGCACCACAGGTGAGTTATACTAAAATACATGTGGATGCTGGAGTTTGCAAGGGATAGGGTGGATCCGTTGCAGCAGTTTGTCATGACATGAAAGGTAATTTTCCTGGGAGTTCTTCCTTGGTCATAGGTGGAGTAGATGATCCGGTCACGTTGGAGGCCATAGCTTGTCAGGAAGACCTTGCACTAGCAGAAGATCTCCAACTCCAGCATGTTATCATAGTATCTGATGCCAGGCAACCTGTCTTGGACATCAACAACAGCTCCAGAGGGAGTTACAGAGCAATTATTAGTGAGATTTATTTACACTCTAGTATGTTCTTCAATGTAAGTTTACTTATGAAAGTCACAAGTTGAACGTTGAAGCTCATAAGTTAGCCTAGTTTTCTCTCTCGTTAGGGCTGGGACGACACATGTGCTTTGGTCAATCCCATGATCAAACTTGTATCGAGCAACTTGTGGGTTTTGATGAATAAAACTTGGTTTCCCCTCCAAAAAAACTACTCTTGGTGATGAATGAATGGTAATAAAATCAAAAGAAATAGCAAAAAAATGGAAATTTTGAATTTTTTTGCCACGAAAGAAGCACAAGATTTCTAGCTTTATGCGAAATTTCATGGTGATATGGAATCATAGGAGTTGTGGACTAAAAAACAGAGTTTTGAGAAAGGTCCACAATTTTTGATTTCCGAGCACTATTTTGTTTTTTCTGTTCCGAGCTCCTTCTATGTCACATTGCCATGAAACTTTGTACGTGTACATAAAAACTTGTTCATCTTCGATGTGTAAGAATTTTAGTTTTTTTATAATTTCCCCCTATTTTTTTGAATTTATTGTTCATCCGGGGTCAAATGTGCTCATGTCTAGCTATGGATTTCTGAATCCCCTCAAAAAAGAAACATTGAGCCCTAAAAAAGCAACCACTGAGGGTATGATTAACCCTTCTAAATATTTGAGAGCAAGGTTTTATTCAGATGTTCGGGTCCCTCTAGTGAAATTTCTGCCCATCACTATAAAGGAGAGGGGAAAATCATGTCCTCTATGAAAAGTTACCAACCTTTTGCTTTTCTTGGATTAAGGGTCATGTTGTGGAGAAATGGTGATGGTATTCATGCCCAGGAGAGTTCTGAATGGGGGTAGCTTAGATGGAATTTTGATAACATGGGACCATGGAAGGCATCGGGATGAGGTGGAGGTGATAGAGGTGGTCGTACAGGTAGAGGCCAAGGAGGAAGTGGGTCGTGTCTGTGAGCGGCCTGAGTATGAATATACTGCTCATGTTGACATGGAATATTTCTTGGGATGACCGAACCAGATAAATGAGGCTCCAAGAGGGGAGGTTAGGAAGTGGCTAGTCAGCAATATGGAATGGTGAACCTTCCGAGTCAGCGAGCGGTACAAGTATCTCCAGGTATTGTGGACGGCATGGTTTTGCAGCTTGAGTAGTATGGAGCCTCGGTCGTAGCTTATGGAAGCACTTTATGCACCCCTAGTAAGGTGCCAAGGCGACAAGGAGAAGGTGAAGCACTAGACGGTGACGATCTTATGAATAAGGCGGCCTCCCTCGAGGAGGACCGACGGACCCAATGAAAACCCTATGTTGGAATTGTCATGGGATTGACAACCACGCAATAGTTAATTGGGAGCTCAAGAAGCTTGTTGTACATCCCCAACATATCTATATTTTTTCTATTATAGTATCAATCTTGGATCTTTTATAGGAAATTATATGCAATATTATATCATTTTTGGGGACTAACCTATTAACCTGGTGCCAAGTGCGAATTGTTTTTTTTTTGCTTATTTTTGGTTTTCCAGAAATTTTGTACCAAACGAAGTTCAAATGCCATGAAACTTTTTGACGATTTTTTGGACAAAAGAGACCATGGAAGCTTCAGTTGTAGGCCAGAAGGCAAAGGAGTAGGCCACAAGGCACTTGGGCACGTCCAAGTACCTTGTGCACCCCTCATGTGCACCCCTCGTTCCTCCATTCGACCTAATTCCAACTCTATAAATTCTCTAAAATCAGGAAACCAACAGAGAGCCACCCAAAGTACTTTTTCCACCACCGCAAGTTTCTATTCTCCGGAGATACCGTCTGGAGGCCTTCTCCGGTAGTCTGCCGGAAGGGGAATCGACCATGGAGGGCTTCTACATCAACCTTGCCGCCCTTCCAATGATGTGTGGGTAGTTCACCACAGAACTACAGGTCCATAGCTAGTAGCTAGATGGCTTCTTCTCTCTCTTTTATCTTAAATACAATGTTCTACTCGATGTTCTTGGACATCTATTCGATGTAATCTTCTTTGCGGTGTGTTTGTTGGGATCTGGTGAATTGTTGGTTTAAGATCAGATTATCTATGAATACTATTTGAGTCTTCTCTGAACTCTTTTATGCATGATTATGATAGCTTAGTATTTCTGTCTGATCTATCCATTTGGTTTTCCCGACTAGATTGATTTATCTTGCAATGGGAGAGGTGCTTTGTAATGGGTTCAGTCTTGAGGTGCTCTATATCCCAGTGAGACAAAGGGACAAGACACATATTTGTATTGTTTCCATTAAGGGCAAAACGATGATAATTTATTCATATGGATTGAGTTTACTTTGTCTACATCATGTCATCTTGCTTAAAGCGTTACTCCGTTCTTTATGAACTTAATACTCTAGATGCATGCTGGATAGCGGTTGATGTGTGGAGTAATAGTAGTAGATGCAGGCAGGAGTCGATCTACTTATCTCGGACATGATGCCTATATACATGATCATTGCCTTGGATATATATCATCATAACTATATGCTTTTCTATCAATTGCCGAACAGTAATTTCTTTACCCATGGTATGCTTTTTGTTCGAGAGAGAAGCCTCTAGTGAAAACCATGGCCCTTGGTCTATCTAGTAAAATCCAAAAATACTTTGCTGCAATTTATTTACCTTTATTTTATTTTGTGTTTTTGTTTATTTATCTATCACTACGAGATTTGATCATTGCAATTAACCGCCAAGGGATTGACAACCCCCAGTTTGCGTTTGGTGCAAGTATTTGTTATTTTGTGTGTGATACATCTCCAACGTATCTATAATTTTTTATTGTTCTATGCTATTATAGTACCAATCTTGGATGTTTATTATGCATTCTATGTCATTATATATATCGTTTTTCGGACTAACCTATTAACTTAGTGCCCACTCCTAGTTGCTGTTTTTTTTGCATGTTTTTGGTTTTCCAGAATATCAGTACCAAGCAAGTCCAAATGCCACGAAAATTTTTGGACATTTTTTCCTAGACATAAGAGACACTGGAAGCTTTGGGAGAGGTCCAGAAGACGAAGGAGGTGGCCACAAGCCATCAGGGCACGCCTAGTGGGGTTGGTGCGCCCTGGTGCCTCATGGGCCAACCTTTGCTCCATTTGTCTTAATTCCGCCTCTATTGAGAAACAGTATAACGTAGCTAGCTAGGAGCCTCCACAGCGATTTGACTGTTTAAACCGTCGGATCATTAAATCTACGATTCAGATCAGCTCTGGTTGTCCTAGGTCGTTCGCGCGCCGCACGCAACATCTCACGGGTTGCTGCTCCACAAAACGAGTTGGTTTTCTTCTCCGTAACCAGGCCTTTCGAAGGCCCACGTCTTTTTCCTTGCTAACGCTAACAGCCCAGGTCGTGCACCTCCATCGCTATCCTCCTCAACCGAGCAAGCAGTTCCTCTCCTCGATGCGCCGCCGTTCTTTCCTCCTCGATGTGTCGTCGTTCCGCCGTCGACAAGCTTCTTCTGCGTGAACGCCTCCATGCCGGTTACGCACCCCCCTCCCCCCGTACTCTTCATCCGTAGCCCTTTTTACTAGTTTTAATTTCGTGTCTTGCAGCGTTCCTCCATGGCGGCTGCGGCGCCCTCTCTCCAAAGACAGCGACACAAATGGGTAACAACATGATGTGTTCTCACCTTCCCGTGCATGGCAGTGTTGTTGTGATGGCAAGATGATACAGGCGATGAGGAAATATTGGTGACTGTGCTGCTTTTCTCCGTTCTCCGTTGAGATCTAAGTGAGCACTTATATCATATTCCAACTGCCCTAGATCTTCATGAATACATGTACTCCATCTGCTTCACCCTTGATTTTTTTTGGAAGAAATAATGAGATGATCTTCCCTATCTTTTTGTTTAGGCTGTCAATTATGCTTGATTAATTAAGGTTTAGGCACCTAGAGTAATCACAATGCATTGAAAAGTGACCATCCAATACTGCTGGTCTCCTGCTTAGACGTCATCTCCTACTCATGATTTGGAGTTACAGCATATACAGTATTGGTTGAAAATGGGAGACCGGCACACAAGTAGATGGAGAGAAAGTTATGATTCAATGATATATACATTTCTATCTTGGTATTCTAGTGCCGGGAAGATATATTTGTCTCGAGAAGTGACCAATTCATTATTTTTTAGGAGAATTTTTATTTCAAAAGTTATGATTGGAAAAAGAGTTACAACTCTGTATCTCATATTTTAAGCAGCCTGCAGAAACTAAGATCTGCTGTTGTATTTTTATTTTCTGTGGTATTTATTCTAACCTCTAAGACATAGTCGTGAAATATCATGTATATGCTATTGATTAATACAATTCTCAATGGTAAATTATTCATTCCTAATTTGCGGCTATTCTTTATTCGACCAATAGTTTGACATTGACAAAGTGACAAAATTGTTAGCAAGGAGGGCAATTATGTTATTGCCTCCAATCCATATTAGTTGTCACTCAAATGAATGTATCTAGACATATTTTAGTAATAGATACATCCGTTTGAGCGACAACTTATTTGGATCGGGGGGAGTACTTTATTTGCAGCTATGTGACTTAACATGGAAGAAATAACACAAATCTCCAAGTGCAATTTTGAGAAAACCAATGTCAGGTATTGCCCTATCGTGAGGTATGAAGTATGAAACCTACCTGTTTTGCTCATAATGAATATTTTCTATTTCCTTTGTTTCAAGTGTTTGTTTTCTATTTCCTTGCCAAGACAGCAAGATATGGTGCGTATATTCACTGATAGGCTTGGCAACCTGTGTTTTGAATGTATGTACTTCATTTTCTTTTTGCTTCTATGAGGTTTATCTTATCTTTCCTTCTTCAATTTAATTGGGACCTTTTGTAGCTAGCTGCCACAGGGATGATTAGAGGTGGCATTGTAGCGACATAGGGCATAGGTGGTTTTTATCCTTAAGACATCAACAAGTTAGTTCATCTGAGTATTCACCATGTGCTGGTGTTGGCATTTCACTATTGTTCATTTTTGCACAGTGAAAAAGACTAGTGTCATGTGGGCATACGATGATGTAGGCAAGCTCCAGCGAGGTATGCGTGCATCATTTTACCGATTCAAAAGGAGGTGATCCCTTTATAGCCGACTCCCTAGATTGTTGTAATTTGAGCCTCTCTTGCCCATGCCTAATATTATTGCATGTGTGCATTGTACAGAATATAGCCTGTATATAGAAATGAGATTCTCTTTATGGAACATAAACATTAGATTGATTTATTTTATGTATATTACATTGTGCAATGTATATTACATTGTGCAGGATAGTTTATATCTTCCTTTTGGAGGTTCTGGTATATGATATTTTGAACCATACGAATTTTATGATATGTTCAGTTCAACGTTTCTCAAACAATTCTATTGAAACTCCTAAAATGGACGGGCGCGGCAACGCGCACCTATATGATCTAGTAAATTGTCTAAAATCGAGAAACTAACAGAGAGCCACACGAAATACTTTTTCCGCCGCCACAAGCTTCTGTTCTCAAGAGATCTCATCTAGAGACCTTTTCTGGCACTCTGCCGGAGGGGGGGTCAATCACGAAGCGGCTGAAAGTGCAATCATGCCATTAATCATATTTTGATAGTTGTTGATAACATACATATAGGGAACTAATCATCTTGTCAAGTGCATCTCAGGTTTAGTTCCCAAAATATTATAGTGTGGATCATGACAGACATAATCAAGATACTCAAATTATGGAGAAACAAGACACAAAGCCCTAGCTTATTTTCGGTTTTCTGTTTGAGTATAGGGATCTGATACGTCTCCAACGTATCTATAATTTTTGATTGCTCCATGCTATTATATTACCTGTTTTGGATGTTTAATGGGCTTTACTAAGCACTTTTATATTATTTTTGGGACTAACCTATTAACGGAGGCCCAGCCCAAATTGTTGTTTTTTGCCTATTTCAGTGTTTCGCGGAAAAGGAATATCAAACGGAGTCCAAACGGAATGAAACCTTTGGGAGAGTTATTTTTGGAACAAACGCAATCCAAGAGACCTGGAGTGGATGTCAAGGAACAAACAAGGCGGCCAGGAGGTAGGAGGGCGCGCCCAGGGGGGTAGGCGTGCCCCCCACCCTCGTGGGCCCCTCGTGGCTCCCCTGACCGACTTCCTTCGCCTATATATATCTACATACCATGTAAACATCCAGGAGCACCACGAAACCCTATTTCCACCGCTGCAACCTTCTGTACCCGTGAGATCCCATCTTGGGGCCTTTTCTGGCACTCTGCCAGAGGGGGAATCGATCACGGAGGGCTTCTACATCAACACCATAGCTTCTCTGATGAAGTGTGAGTAGTTTACCACAGACCTTCGAGTCCATAGTTATTAGCTAGATGGCTTCTTCTCTCTCTTTGATTCTCAATACAAAGTTCTCCTCGATCTTCTTGGAGATCTATTCGATGTAACTCTTTTTGCGGTGTGTTTGTCGAGATCCGATGAATTGTGGGTTTATGATCAAGTTTATCTATGAGAAATATTTGAATCTCCTCAGAATTCTTTTATGTATGATTGGTTATCTTTGCAAGTCTCTTCGAATTATCAGTTTGGTTTGGCCTACTAGATTGATCTTTCTTGCAATGGGAGAAGTGCTTAGCTTTGGGTTCAATCTTGCGGTGTCCTTTCCCAGTGACAGCAGGGGCAGCAAGGCACGTATTGTATTGTTTCCATCGAGGATAAAAAGATGGGGTTTATATCATATTGCTTGAGTTTATCCCTCTACATCAGGTCATCTTGCCTAATGCGTCACACTGTTCTTATGAACTTAATATTCTAGATGCATGCTGGATAGCGGTCGATGTGTGGAGTAATAGTAGTAGATGCAGAATCGTTTCGATCTACTTGTTGCGGACATGATGCCTATATACATGATCATGCCTAGATATTCTCATAACTATGCACTTTTCTATCAATTGCTCGACAGTAGTTTGTTCACCCACCGCAATACTTATGCTATCTTGAGAGAAGCCACTAGTGCAACCTATGGCCCCTGGGTCTATTTTCTATCATATAAGTTTCCGATCTACTTTATTTTGCAATCTTTACTTTCCAATCTATATCATAAAAATACCAAAAATATATTATTATCTCTATCAGATCTCACTTTTGCAAGTGGCCGTGAAGGGATTGACAACCCCTTTATCGCGTTGGTTGCAAGGTTCTTATTTGTTTGTGTAGGTACGAGGGATTTGCATGTAGCCTCCTACTGGATTGATACCTTGGTTCTCAAAACTGGGTGAAATACTTACGCTAATTTGTTGCATCACCCTTTCCTCATCAAGGAAAACCAACGCAGTGCTCAAGAGGTCCAACTACCCATCACAAACTCTTATCCCTCGCATTACATTATTTGCCATTTGCCTCTCGTTTTCCTCTCCCCCACTTCACCCTTGTCGTTTTATTCGTCCTCTCTTTCCCGTTTGCCTCTTTTTCACTTGCCTTTCGTGTGCTTGTGCGTTGGATTGTTTGTCACGATGGCTCAAGATAATACTAAATTGTGTGATTTCTCCAATACCAACAACAATGATTTTCTTAGCACTCCGATTGCTCCTCTTACCGATGCTGAAGCTTGTGAAATTAATGTTGCTTTGTTGAATCTTGTCATGAAAGATCAATTCTCTAGCCTTCCTAGTGAAGGTGCCGCTACTCATCTAAACAACTTTGTTGATTTGTGTGATATGCAAAAGAAGAAAGACATGGATAATGATATTGTTAAATTGAAGCTATTTACGTTTTCGCTTAGAGATCGTGCTAAAACTTGGTTTTCATCTTTGCCTAAAAATAGTATTGATTCATGGAATAAGTGTAAAGATGCTTTTATCTCTAAGTATTTTCCTCCCGCTAAGATCATCTCTCTTAGAAATGATATTATGAATTTTAAGCAACTTGATCATGAGCTTCTTGCACAATCTTGGGAGAGGATGAAATTAATGATTCGCAATTGCCCTACACATGGATTAAATTTATGGATGATCATACAATTTTTTATGCCGGATTGAATTTTGCTTCTAGAAATCTTTTAGATTCGGCCGCGGGAGGCACTTTTATGGAAATCACTTTAGGATAAGCTACTAAACTCCTAGATAATATTATGGTTAATTATTCTCAATGGCACACCGAAAGATCTACTAGTAAAAAGGTTCATGCGATAGAAGAGATTAATGTTTTGAGTGGAAAGATGGATGAACTTATGAAATTGTTTGATAATAAGAGTGCTCCTATTGATCCTAATGATATTCCTTTGTCTACTTTGATTGAGAATAACAATGAATCTATGGATGTGAATTTTGTTGGTAGGAATAATTTTGGTAACAACGAGTATAGAGGAGTCATTTCCTAGTAATTCCTCTAATAATTACGGTAATTTCTACAACAACTCTTATGCAAATTTTAATAAGATGCCCTCTGATTTTGAGATTAGTTTTAAAGAGTTTATGATTTCTCAAAAGAATTCAATGCTTTGCTTGAAGAAAAATTGCCTAAGATTGATGAATTGGCTAGGAACATGGATAGAATTTCTCTTGATGTTGATTCTTTGAGACTTAGATCTATTCGACATAAGCATGATATCAATGAGTCTCTCAAAGCCATGATAATTTCCATTGATGAGTGCAAAGAAAGAAGGGACAATTGCATTTTTATCCCTAGTTGGTTCCTACCCACGGGTTTTGCCCTTACTTTTCGAGCTTGCTCAGTTTTTCCCTTATTTTTTCCATCAAGGTCCGTCGAATGCCCTTTGACCGTTTGACCAAAACTTTCAAAATTCATAACTAATTCATACAAACTCGGAAAAATGCAAATAAGATATCAAAATGTTCAGATAAACATTACCTTTATGGGCATATCATTTGCATTCAGGACAAAAGCATTGTTTAAAAAACCCGAGGTAATTAATTCTATTAGCATTATTAAAAATAAATAGGTATAAACAATATTTTTTCATGAATAAAAATTACATGCAAATGTAGGTGATGTTTTCTGAACATCCCGATAACTTATTTGCATTTTTCTGAGTTTGTATCAACTTGTTATGAATGTTCTAACAACTTTGACCATTATTTGGAAATTTCATAACAAGTTGATACGAACTCAGGAAAATGCAAATAAGGTATTAGGATGTTCAGAAAACATCACCTACATTTGCATATAATTTTTATTCACAAAAAAATATTGTTTATACCTATTTATTTTTAATAATGTTAATAACATTAATTACCTCGGGTAGTTTAAATGATGCTTTTTCCTGAATGCAAATGATATGCTCACAAAGGTAATGTTTATCTGAACATTTTGATATCTTATTTGCATTTTTCTGAGTTCATATGAATTAGTTATGAATTTTCAAAGTTTTGGTCAAACGGTCAAAGGACATTCGAGGGACCTCGATGGAAAAAGTAAGGGCAAAACTGAGCAAGATCAAAAAGTAAGGGCAAAACCCGTGGGTAGGAACCAACTAGGGGTAAAAATGCAATTGTCCCAAGAAAGAACCGCTAGGATGCGTGCTAGGAAAGATTGCTTTGTAAAAGCATGTTGTTCTAGTTTTCATGATAATAATGATGAAGACCTAAAAGTGATTGATGTGTCTCCGATTAAATCTTTGTTTTGCAATATCAATCTTGTTAATGATGGGACTGGATATGAGTTAACTTTAGTTAAAAGGCGTCCCAATGATTCAGAGTTTTTAGATCTTGATGCAAAAGTTGGTAAAAGTGGGATTGAAGAGGTCAAAACTTTACATAGTAATGAACCCACTATTTTGGATTTCAAGGAGTTTAATTATGATAATTTTTCTTTAATAGATTGTATTTCCTTGTTGCAATCCGTGTTAAATTTTCCTCATGCTTATAGTCAAAATAAAGCTTTTACCAAACATATCGTTGATGCTCTAATGCAATCTTATGAAGAAAAACTTGAATTAGAAGTTTATATCCCTAGAAAACTTTATGATGAGTGAGAACCTACTTTTAAAATTGAAATTAAAGATCATGAATGCTATGCTTTGTGTGATTTGGGTGCTAGTGTTTCCATGATTCCAAAAACTTTGTGTGATGTGTTAGGTTTCTGTGAATTTGATGATTGCTCTTTAAACTTGCACCTTGCGGATTCCACCATTAAGAAACCTATGGGAAGGATTAATGATGTTCTTATTGTTGCAAATAGGAATTGTGTGCCTGTAGATTTTATTGTTCTTGATATAGATTGCAATCTTTCATGTCCTATTATTCTTGGTAGACCTTTCCTTAGAACGATTGGTGCAATTATTGATATGAAAGAAGGAAATAGATTCCAATTTCCATTAAGGAAAGGCATGGAACACTTTTCTAGGAAGAAAATCAAATTACCTTATGAATCTATTATGAGAGCCACTTATGAATTAAATACCAAAGATGGCAATACTTAGATCTATTCTCGCTTTTATGCCTAGCTAGGGGCGTTAAACGATAGCGCTTGTTGGGAGGCAACCCAATTTTATTTTTGTTCTTTACTTTTTGCTCCTGTTTAGTTTTAGATAATTCATCTAGCCTCTGGTTAGATGTGGTTTTATGTTTTAATTAGTGTTTGTGCCAAGTAGAACCTATAGGATCATCTTGGGTGATAGTTAATTTGATCTTGCTGAAAAACAGAAACTTTTGCACGCACGAGAATAATTTTAATAAATCACATAAAATCGATTTTCAGTAGATTCTTCTTGCAGAAGATTAATAGACAAATTGCCTAAGACTTACTATTTTGTTAGGAGTTTTAGGTTTCCATAAGTATTCTAAAGTTACAGATTACTACAGACTATTCTGTTTTTGACAGATTCTGTTTTTCGTGTGTTGTTTGCTTATTTTGATGAATCTATGGCTAGTATCGGGGGGTACGAACCGTAGAGAAGTTGGAATACAGTAGGTTTAACACCAATATAAATAAATAATGAGTTTATTACAGTACCTTAAAGTGGTGGTTTGTTTTCTTGCACTAACGGAGTTCATGAGATTTTCTGTTGAGTTTTGTGTTGTGAAGTTTTCAAGTTTTGGGTAAAGATTTGATGGATTATGGAATAAGGGGTGGCAAGAGCCTAAGCTTGGGGATACCCAAGGAACCCCAAGGTAAATTCAAGGACAACCAAAAGCCTAAGCTTGGGTATGCCCCGGAAGGCATCCCCTCTTTCGTGTTCGTCCATCAGTAACTTTACTTGAGGCTATATTTTTATTCACCACATGATATGTGTTTTGCTTGGAGTGTCTTGTATGATATGAGTCTTTGCTTTTTAGTTTACCACAATCATCCTTGCTGTACATACCTTTGGGAGAGACACACATGAATCGGTATTTATTGGAATACTCTATGTGCTTCACTTATATCTTTTGAGCTAGATAATTTTGCTCTAGTGCTTCACTTATATCTTTTTAGAGCACGGCGGTGGTTTTATTTTATAGAAATTATTGATCTCTCATGCTTCCTTATATTATTTTGAGAGTCTTTTAGAACAGCATGGTAATTTTCTTTGGCTATAAAATTAGTCCTAATATGATGGGCATCCAAGTTGGGTATAATAAAAACTATCATATAAAGTGCATTGAATACTATGAGAAGTTTGATACTTGATGATTGTTTTGAGATATGAGGACGGTAATATTAGAGTCATGCTAGTTGAGTAGTTGTGAATTTGAGGAATACTTGTGTTAAAGTTTGTGATTCCCGTAGCATGCACGTATGGTGAACCGTTATGTGATGAAGTCGGAGCATTATTTATTTTTTGATTGTCTTCGTTATGAGTGGCGGTCGGGGATGAGCGATGGTCTTTTCCTACCAATCTATCCTCCTAGGAGCATGCATGTAGTACTTCATTTCTATGACTAATAGATTTTTGCAATAAGTATATGAGTTCTTTACGACTAATGTTGAGTCCATGGATTATACGCACTCTCACCCTTCCACCATTGCTAGCCTCTCTTGTGCCGCGCAACTTTCGCCGGTACCATACACCCACCATATACCATGCTCAAAACATCCACCACACCTACCTATTATGGCATTTCCATAGCCATTCCGAGATATATTGCCATGCAACTTTCCACCATTCCATTTATTATGACACGCTCCATCATTGTCATATTGCTTTTGCATGATCATGTAGTTGACATCATATTTGTGGCAAAGCCACCTTTATAATTCTTTCATACATGTCGCTCTTGATTCATTGCATATCCCAGTACACCGCTGGAGGCATCCACATAGAGTCATATTTTGCTCTAAGTATTGAGTTAATCTTGAGTTGTAAGTAAATAAAAGTGTGATGATCTTCATTATTAGAGCATTGTCCCATGTGAGGAAAGGATGATGGAGACTATCATTCCCCCACAAGTCGGGATGAGACTCCGGACTTTATGAAAAAAGAGAGGCCAAATAAGCCCCCCCCCCCCAAAAAAAAAGAGGCCAAAGAAGCCCACCAAAAAGAGGAAGAAATGAGAGAAAAAGAGAGAAGGGACAATGCTACTATCCTTTTACCACACTTGTGCTTCAAAGTATCACCATGATCTTCATGATAGGGAGTCTCCTATGTTGTCACTTTCATACACTAGTGGGAATTTTACATTATAGAACTTGGATTGTATATTCCAATGATGGGCTTCCTCCAAATGCCCTAGGTCTTCGTGAGCAAGCAAGTTGGATGCACACCCACTTAGTTCCTTTTGTTGAGCTTTCATACACTTATAGCTCTAGTGCATCCGTTGCATGGCAATCCCTACTCACTCACATTGATATCTATTGATGGGCATCTCCATAGCCCGTTGATACGCCTAGTTGATGTGGGACTATCTTCTCTTTTTTGTCTTCTCCACAACTACCATTCTATTCCACATATAGTGCTATGTCCATGCCTCACGCTCATGTATTGCGTGAAAATTGAAAATGTTTGAGAACATCAAAGTATGAAACAATTGCTTGGCTTGTCATCGGGGTTGTGCATAATTTAAATATTTTGTGTGATGAAGATAGAGCATAGCCAGACTATATGATTTTGTAGGGATAGCTTTCTTTAGCCATGTTATTTTGAGAAGACATGATTGCTTTGTTAGTATGCTTGAAGTATTATTGTTTTCATGTCAATATGAACTTTTATCTTGAATCATTTGGATCTGAACATTCATGCCACAATAAAGAAAATTACATTGAGAAATATGCTACGTAGCATTCCACATCAAAAATTCTGTTTTTATCATTTACCTACTCGAGGACGAGCAGGAATTAAGCTTAGGGATGCTTGATACCTCTCCAATGTATCTATAATTTTTGATTGCTCCATGCTATTATATTACCTGTTTTGGATGTTTAATGGGCTTTACTAAGCACTTTTATATTATTTTTGGGACTAACCTATTAACCGGAGGCCCAACCCAAATTGCTGTTTTTTGCCTATTTCAGTGTTTCGCAGAAAAGGAATATCAAACGGAGTTCAAACGAATGAAACCTTCGGGAGAGTTATTTTTGGAACAAACGCAATCCAGGAGACCTGGAGTGGACGTCAAGGAACAAACAAGGCGGCATCGAGGTAGGAGGGCGCGCCCAGGAGGGTAGGCGCACCCCCCACCCTCGTGGGCCCCTCATGGCTCCCCTGACCGACTTCCTTCGCCTATATATATATCCACATACCCTGAAAACATCCAGGAGCACTACGAACCCCTATTTCCACTGCCGCAACCTTCTGCACCCGTGAGATCCCATCTTGGGGCCTTTTCCGGCGCTCCGCCAGAGGGGGGATAGATCGCGGAGGGCTTCTACATCAACACCATAGCCTCTCCGATGAAGTGTGAGTAGTTTGCCACAGACTTTCGGGTCCATAGTTATTAGCTAGATGGCTTCTTCGCTCTCTTTGATCCTCAATACAAAGTTCTCTTCGATCTTCTTGGAGATCTATTCGATGTAATTCTTTTTGCGGTGTGTTTGTCGAGATCCGATGAATTGTGGGTTTATGATCAAGTTTATCTATGAGAAATATTTGAATCTCCTCTGAATTCTTTTATGTATGATTGGTTATCTTTGCAAGTCTCTTCGAATTATCAGTTTGGTTTGGCCTACTAGATTGATCTTTCTTGCAATGGGAGAAGTGCTTAGCTTTGGGTTCAATCTTGCGGTGTCCTTTCCCAGTGACAGCAGGGGCAGCAAGGCACGTATTGTATTGTTGCCATCGAGGATAAAAAGATGGGGTTTGAAGCCACTAGTGAAACCTATGGCCTCCGGGTCTATTTTCTATCATATAAGTTTCCGATCTACTTTATTTTGCAATCTTTACTTTCCAATATATATCATAAAAATACCAAAAATATATTATTATGTCTATCAAATCTCACTTCTGCAAGTGGCCGTGAAGGGATTGACAACCCCTTTATCGTGTTGGTTGCAAGGTGCTTATTTGTTTGTGTAGGTATGAGGGATTTGCGTGTAGCCTCCTACTGGATTGACACCTTGGTTCTCAAAACTGAGGGAAATACTACATTGCTGCATCACCCTTTCCTCTTCAAGGGAAAACCAACGCAGGCTCAAGAGGTAGCAGGATCCCACACTATTGAGAGGGGATCATTGGTTCTCGCAAAAAGACTTTCTCAAAATCCAGGAAAAATCAATTGGAGGAGTTCTTACCTTTGTTGTGTCGTTTCGCCTCTGCCTTGTCCGGATGTCCAAAGGTTTCTGAACGATCGGTGCACCATAGTCCTCCGGCTGACCAACATTCTCGAGATGTCCGGTGGCTCGCTATAGAATGGAAAATCTCGGATTTTTGGTCCTTCCGGACGACTGGCTTCCGGACGTCCATAGGCGACCAGTCATCCGGTGCCACTTCACAGACCCAAAATTAACGGATTTCCATCCGCTCCGGACGACCGTTCACCGGACAGCCGATGTTCTCCGAACTTTCGCTTCCTATGCTCATGTTCTCTCTTGTTACTATGCTAGACTACTCCATTCTCTGATGGTCAGACGACCGACGCCTGTCGGACGTCCGACCGTCTTTTCTGTCCGGATGTCCGGTACTGGTACGCCTCCAACGTATCTAGAACTTTTGATTGTTCCATGCTGTTATATTATCATTCTTGGATGTTTTACAATCATTTTATATCATTTTTGGTACTAACCTATTGACATAGTGCCCAGTGCCAGTTGTTGTCTTTTGCATGTTTTTTACATTGCAGTAAGTAAATATCAAACTGAGTCCAAATGCAACGAAACTTTTTGTGGAATTTGTATGGACTAGAAGACATCCAATGGGCTGGAGAAGCACCTGGGGGGTGCCCCAAGGGGGGCACAACCCACCAGGGCGCGCCTGGGCCCCCAGGCGCGCCCAGGTGGGTTGTGCCCACCTCGGTGGCCTCCTGCACTGCCTCTTTGCTCCATAAATACCCTAATATTCCAGAAACCCTAGGGGAGTCGACGAAAATCAATTCCAGTCGCCGCAAGTTCCAGAACCACCAGGTCCAATCTAGACACCATCACAGAGGGGTTCATCATCCTCATTGGTGCCTCTCCGATGATGCGTGAGTAGTCTTTTGTAGACTTGCCGGTCCGTAGTTAGTAGCTAGATGGCTTCCTCTCTCTCTTTTGATTCTCAATACAATGGTCTCTTGGAGATCCATATGATGTAACTCTTTTTGTGGTGTGTTCGTTGGGATCCGATGAACTTTGAGTTTATGATCAGATCTATCTTTTTATCAATGAAAGTTATTTGAGTCTTCTTTGATCTCTTATATGCGTGCTTGTGAAAGTGCTAGTATTCGACAGAGGGGGGAGAATAGGCGATTTTTATAGAAGTCTTCAAAACACAGGTGCTTTGAAGACAAACAATAGAAATGAACCTATTGATATGCAGCGGAAGGTAGACTACACTAGACAAGCCATAGTCAAGTAAGCGATGAAGTGAAAGCACGAAGACTATCAGCAGCTAGGTAGTAAGGATCAGGATGGAAGATAGTATGAAGCCAAACAGTAAATAGTCTTCACTCAGTGAAGTCAATCAGATCAGACAAATGGGCAATGACTTCACAAAGACAAACTGTAAGTAAAGAGAGGTGAAGGATAGAACCAGTTGCTCGGAGAGGACAAGAATTTGTTGGACCAGTTCCAGTTGTTGTGACAATTGTACGTATGGTTAGGGAGGCTGAGATTCAACTCATAAGACCGCGTCTTCACCTTATTCCCCTTGAGCTAAGAACACTTAGTTCTCGCCCAATCACTCTGGTAAGTCTTCAAGGGAGACTTCCAAACCTTCACAGACTTCGTTCATCGGCAATCCACAATGACTCTTGGATGCTCAGAACACGACACCTAACCAGCTGGAGGATTCACAATCCTCAAGTGTAATAAGTCTTCAGATCACACGGACAGAAAGACTTCAGTGATGCCTAACACTCTTTGGCTTTGGGTGTTTTGGGCTTTGTCCTTGCAAGGATTACTCTCTCAAAGGCTTCGGAGGTGGGTTGCTCTCAAACAACAAAAGTCGTGCACTAACTCTGAGCAGCCACCAATTTATGGTGTAGGGGATGGGCTACTTATAGCCAGGGCAACCCGACCTGATTTGTCCAAAATGACCCTGGGTCACTAAGGAACTGACACGTGTCCAACGATCAGATTTCAAACACACGCGACAGCTTGACTTGGGATACAAGTAAAGCTGACTCATCCAGCTCTGGATAAGATTTACTCTCATTGTCTTCTCTCGAAGACACAGGATTTGGTTGAGCATCACCTCATTCACTCTGACTTTGTTCACTTGGACCCCACTTGACAGTACGGTGGTTCCTATGACTCAGCAAAGAAGAAAAGGAAACTATGAAACAAGTATGTCTTCGCACTCCATAGTCTTCATGCGATGTCTTCTCATGTCATAGTCTTCAATGTGAATATCTTCACAGACCACCATTGTCTTCAATGTCTTCACACATTTTTAGGGGTCATCTCTGGTAGGTAAACCGAATTAATATGGGACTACTACCTGTGTTATCCTGCAATTCTCACAAACACATTAGTCCCTCAACCAAGTTTGTCATCAACACTCCAAAACCAACTAGGGGTGGCACTAGATGCACTTACAGTCTCCCCCTTTTTGGTGATTGATGACAAACTGCTTGAAGTTTTCAATGGGGATAAAAGTATTTGAAAGTTTAGTGTTGTGAGTATTGTCTTCATACATATGACGAGGCTCCCCCTGAAGATGTGCATATAAATGATTTGCTTTTGAATGCAAATGCACATGACAGGTTTTGCTTTGTGGAGGCCATCTTAAAAGCTTGAAGACAATGCATTATGCATATAAGAAGATAATGAAGATAATGACATGCATAATGGAAAATGGACGTCTGCAGAATGACTTCATGCGGATTTTATCATCGCATCACAGAATAGCAGAAAAGATAGCAGACGACCATCGAGTTTAAGTGTTACAACTCAAAGGACCAAATGTATCAAAAGACGAGAGTTGTAGAAACTTGGCAAAATAATGCAACCACCCATAAGGACCCGCTTAAAGACTATCAACTCATATGCTTCTCCCCCTTTTGTCAGTAATGACCAAAAAGGTTTGAAGACATAGAGCATATACTCGTTCCCAGAAGGAGCAAATGTAGGAGCAGGGTCAACGTTGGAGTTTCGTGGTGCAGAAGGGCCTGATGTAGTGTCAAGATGCAGTGTAGCCATGGTTAGTGAAGTGGCGTCGTCTTCTTCATCGACGACATTCGCAATGACAGTTGCAGCCGAAGATGAATATTCAGAATCTCAAGTGATGGAGTGCGGCGCCAACTTGCATTTTGTGGAGGTCTGGAATCAAACTTGAAGTCCTTGGTGAAGCCATCTTCGCGAAGATCGTCTTCAGAACATAGTAGGGTGAGGCTCTTCCAGGACCGCTGAGAGGTTTCATGGGCAACAAATGAGTTCTTGGTGGCCAGGTTTCAAATGCGATTGACATCCACCAAGATACTCTGCATCTGACGCTTGAGTCAGTCGTGGTGCTTGTCCTGCTTCTGATGTAAGGCCACAAGCAGCTCTTGGTCATTGAGTACACGAGAATGCTTCCGAGGCCTTTGGGCAATCGTACTAGCAGTGGCTTCAGTGTTTGCACGATGAGGCATACGCACATTGCCAGCCAGAGGATAAGCAGGAGTTGCAGCATTGGGGACATGAATTCCTTCTATTGGTTGAGTGAAGCTGTGATGATCAACATTATGAAGATATAGAGACTCCTTGGTAGGCTCGGGGTAGATGGCTTCAACTGACAGATCAACCTCAGGCAGAAAGACAAGATGATTGCATGTTGAGTGCTGATAGTCAATAGAAGAATGGAGTTTGATCAGGCGCATCACCCATGGAGCATAAAACTTCAAGCCAAACAGATCAATCCTAGATGCAGCAAGTTGTTTGATGAAGAAATCCTAGGAGTTGAATCTGATGCCATTGACAATATAGAATACCAAAGTCTTCATGGCTCCTTCAAGTTTTGCTTCGGAAGAATGTCCCTTGATTGGCCATAGAGTACGCCTCAGTATATGATAGACTGCATGGGGCAAGTACTCGAGGTCCTTGGCAAAGAATTCCTTGGGATATTCTGCATCTTGAGGCAATGGCTTCATCATACTGAGCATCTGACTCATATTGGGTTCAGGCCTCTGAAAGATACTCTGCAGTTCTTCTCTGTGACGCTGACAATCAGGCTCATACAAATCACCTGGAGTGGGCAGGGAGGTAAGCTCGATGATGTCTTGAGCTTTAGCTTCATGGTGCACATCACCTGTGATCCACTCGAGGATTCATGTCTTCGGATCCCTGTTGTAGCCACGAATGTGAAGAGTAGCATAGAACTGCAGTAGAAGCTCTTCATTCCAGTGCTCTTTGGCAGTGACAAATTGCAGAAGACCAGCATCCCGAAAGTAGTCCAATGCTTCTTCAAGACAGGCCAGCCCAGCAACAGCTTCACAATCAAGACGCATGTGAGGAAACATTCTCTTGGTTGTAGAGAACACAGGAGTAGTAGTTGCGCTGTTGATGGCTCCAATATCGATCGGAAGAGATCTTTGGCTTCGAGTATGGGTTCTTGGCTTTGTCAAAGAAGGTATTGTGTGCTCTGAAGCTGTTTACGCTGAAGGATCCTGGCGATGTAGCAGCACCTGGAAACCTTCGCAGCCTCGGCTTTGGCTTCTAAACTTGTGGTCGTTGCTCAACATGACAGTCATATTGTGGTTCTGGAGCAGTGGGAGGAACCATGACTAGCCAGCAAACTGTGACCAACTCCCCATCATGATTGAAGGCCATTTCCATAATGTGAGGCTTTGGTGGAGGAACAGCGCCGTCAGTGGGGACCGGCGTCACAGAAGTTTCAAGATTCGCATTGACTTCAGGCACAACATTGGCTTCAGGCTCCACATTGTCTTCGGCCATGACAACGTCATTGGCATCAGTAGCAGTGTTTGTCCGTCAGTGGTGAAGGCAACATGCACGGTGCGCGAAGCCTGGTAAGATGGGCGCGGCCTCCCCGCAGGCGTTTCAGGATGGCATGCCTGACGGCTCAGAACACGCGCGCCCGATGCACATGAGGTATGCCTTGGAGCACGCTGGTGGCAACGTGCACCGCGAGGTCCTGGAGTAGCCAACCAGTACAGGAGGAACCCTGCGGTTCCATCCTCACCTCTACTCACAGGTAATCCCCTTCCCCTCCATGCCCTCTCTTTCTTTTGAACTATCTCTCTTTTTAGTACACATTTGCATAAAAGGGAAAACTTACTTTGGGTTCATATGGTGCAGACCAACAACAAAATGATTGCTAATGAAAGGTTTGAGTGTAGGTATACTCAAATCAAGGTTCTTTTATCTAATTGGTTGGATAACTACTTTTCAAGTCTATGCCTTTAAGTAAAACTAAGCATTTAATTATTGTTCTATAGTGTTACTGATTTCACCGGCTTTATGTCAGCCGATTAGTTCTAAAGGATTCCACATCGGCTAATTTGGATTATGCTACTTTCGAACAAAAATATTTATTGACATGTATATTTAACAAGATCAATGTCATGTATTTTACTTTTAAGTATAAACAAACAGTGAAAGATGAGATAGGGCCTCCTGCTAGGATAATAACAGCAAAAAAACTCAATGCACATATCTGAGGATTTTTATTTGCAGGATGAGATTCTGTACATTGATATGATATATAAAAGAGAAATAATTTATTTACTTATTTGGAGATTAGCCTTTTAGTATAGGACTGTCATTTCCAGCAAAAAGAAAATATAGGATTGTTATACTTCAAGATATTCATGAAAACAAGTATTTGATATGTTCACATCTATATAACTACATGCTCATGTGTGTTTCATCTTTTTTCATGTTCAAATAAAGATATATTTGTGGTTTTTGCTCTGTGTTGATCATGTTTTGGTAGGATATTTTCTATGGTAGTGTTGAAATAAAGATATATTTCTTTTAAGAAAGGGGCACTATAAAGTATTGAAGCGCGCTGAATAATATAAAAAATGTCACGGAATAAAACATTTGCTGGTGCTATCCAAACACTATTGTGTACCTTCAGCAATAATGGGTCATTTGCTTTGCTTGGTCAACCTTGCAACTAAATATGTAAGATGACTTTGAAGTTTACTTTGCACCTAACGAAAAAAGTCGTCCATTTTTAATTGATCAGACAACAATTGTTTTATGTCTACGTGCCTTTTTTGGTACTCAAATATGTTCGTATCCTCTTTTTCAGCTTCAACATTTGGCTCATTCTGGTTTTGGTAATGCTTTCTTGACAGCGAAGCAGTCATGGGCTTTTTATAGAGACCTTGGTGAAGAACTTGTCAGTTTTCACTGCAATTTAGTCAAATGGACGTTGAGATTGAAGTTTCTACTTTTGTTGACTTTCTGATAAATTACAACAACATCGACAAGGTAAAGTTATGCTTCCTTGTTGTCTGATGTATCATGTTTTTCATGGTAAAGGAATAACAATTTACATGTGTGTAGGTTATGTGGGAGCCTTTTATAGAGCCCTCATGTTTTCATTTAAATATACTTCGAAAATGTAGATTGACAATAAAGGTCATGAGGTCCATGGCTAATGAATAAGTAGTCTTGCTGAAGGTGATAAATATCCAAACTGATGGATAAGCCGAAGGTGATATTCAAGAGGTCCATTTCTAACGAATAACTAGTCTTGGTGAAGGTAATAAATACCAAACTGATGGATAAGCCGAAGGTGATATTCTTCAACCTTACTAAAGTGAAAGCATCTATGGATGCATGTATACATACTTTCAATCTTCCTTTGTTGTCAAACTGTGGCATGTAAAGTATGGGAGGACCAAGTGGTTATAAACTGTGTCAAACCCATGTCTTTACGTAATTTTTCGAACATGGAAGCAGTCGCTTCCTGGATATCAGAGTATGTACATAGAACTGAAACGCTGATCGCCTCATATTTTGCTAGAGAAAAATGACGAGACATGTGTTAGGATGATGGATTTCATTATTAAAAAGAAGGATGTAATATAAGAGCACTTGGAATGCAGTAGACATGTTTCACTTGGAATGCAGTAGACATGTTTACATTGTTGTAATTGTAGGATTACTGATTTGTGGTGCATAGACCATCTGCATTAATTAGTTTTTGTATTTCCTGATTTGTGGTGCGTAGACCACCTGCATTAATTAGTTTTTGTAGTTCCTGTATTTTATTTCTTAGGCTGGTTGTAATGGGTAGTATCATAAGTTAGTATCATGCATATGATACTAGTGTATAATACTACCTCCCTAATGCATAGTATCATATGGTAGTATCACATATGACTTTATTTATTGCCATGCATGACACATACTAGTGTAGCATTTATTATGATACAGTATCATGATATGATACTCAACCCTCTCTTACTTCATTTAATTCTATGCCACCTCATCAAAGTTGCCTAGTTAGCATGCATGATACTAGCTATGATACTCCCATTACAACCAGCCTTACTGCATTATTCTGGGTCGTTTCAAAATTTCTGCTCTACACAGAATCTTAAGAAGTTTGGGTATGCACACAGGTCCTAACAAGAATGGGCTATTTAGTGCAATGCATGTGGCCTGGTGACTTCTTTTCTTTTGTACAACCTCCGTTCCTAAATATAAGTCTTTGTAGAGATTTCACTATGAATCACATACGGATGTATATAGATGCATTTTAATGTGTAGATTCATCCATTTTGCTCCGTATGTAGTCCGTAGTAAAATCTCTACAAAGACTTACATTTAGGAACGGAGGGAGTACGTTCTTGGAGGACTGGGATCAGGTGACATGCGCTACGGTGACATGCACGGTGACATGCGGCTCAAATTCAAATTTAAACATTGCGAAAAAATCTGAAAAAAATCATGTATGTTCACAGCACATACTAAGATAACCCCTAAAAATTTCAGATCAAAATTCGAAACATACATCGAGAAATAAAAAAAAGAAACTCAGATGTGAATAGTCTACAGAGAACCGTTCCGGAACTATTCATGACAGATTTCTCTTTTTTGTTTCTCGATGTATGTTTCGAAATTTTTAGGGGTTATCTTAGTATGTGCTGTGAACATGCATGATTTTTTTCAGATTTTTTCGCAATGTTTAAATTTGAATTTGAGCCGCATGTCACCTGATCCCAGTCCTGGAGGTCACTTATTCTCTCTTCTGTTGATCAAGTTTTCTTCTTCTTTCTTCTGCTTATCAAGGTTTCTTCCTTTCCTTTTTTCTCTCTCTAGGAATTGCATTTATTGTGTGACCTATGTATTGTCATTATTCTTGCTTCATTGGTCGTGTTTGTTACAATTAAACAAATGTTTTAATTGGAAGGAAATCTCCCCTTGCCAACTGCAGCCTGTTACCAACCGGCACGACTCTTTCGTTGATCTCGCTAACCGACGCTATTCGCGTCCCTCTGTATCATCGCGTCCCTACGGGACCTATATATTGTGTTAACTGAACCATCAATAAGGAATACTGTTCGATTCATTTGCTGTTCATTTGCTGTCTCTCGTTTGTCTCTTGATTTATCAGCACGCTCGCCATTGAGCGAGTCGATCAATTCCGGCGATCGCCGGAACAAGAAATATCCTTCACACGTCCGGCACAGCGGCACAGGTCTCCAACCGGCGTGTGGTCGCGCGGCCTCAACCTCCCGCACCAGCCCTAGGCGTTCATGGGACAGGAACGGCGAGTCTCTCGGTCTGGGAAGAAACGAGGAACCAGGCCACCAAGAACAACAAAAAGAAGAAAGAACAGGGGAGTTGAGATCCATTGATCAAAGATTGAACGACTCAGTCAAGAATAGCAAGCACCAGTGGGTTCGTCAATTCTGAATGTTCTTACCCTTTTTTTATGGCAATAGTACAACGGAACTGTCCTGGGCAACCATGTCCATCTCAGCAATGTCTGCCTGCACGGCTTCAACGCATGCGGTGCACGCGACCACGCCTGCCACCGCTCGGCGTACAGCCGCTCTTCACAGACCGGGGCGCTCGCGCCCGTGGCTTCTGGCATCCGGCGCGCGGAGACACGCCTCGCAGCGGCGGCAGCACTTCCCGCAGCCATGTCCTTTGCGGCGGCTATGGGCAGCGCTGCAAAGGCCGCCCAGATGCGTTGGCTGGCGCGCGCCACGACGCGGCTACGCAGCGGTGTCGACCCGGTCGCCCCTGTTGAAGCAGTTCCGCCTTCGGGGAACGACATCGTCGTCCTTGACGACGACGCGCACAAGGCCGCGCCGCTGCTATCTCCGACCCTCGCGGTCGTCGAGGTCGCCACCAGTCGCGCTCGCCTTCGTGCCGCCGGGATACCCGCGTATGCCGTCCTCCACGGGCCGCGGCTCCCCTGCCACTCCTCGTCTTCTCCGCGCCCGGTGGTTCGCCGCCGCCTCTTGGCGCTCGGCGTCCCGCTGGCGAGCCAGCCATCGAGCAGCCCCTCCGACCGCGCTGGCACGTTGGAGTCCGGCGGCGCTCGGGCTCGCGAACGGCGCTTCAAACAGAATCGCGCCCGGCACCCTCCTTCTGGAGGTTCCCGACGAGCACGAGCACGGCGGGAGCTCATCTCGCCGCCGGTGAAGCGGCCGACCGGCCGTGGGCGTCTCCGCCTGTGTCGGTCACGGGATGGGGATTGAGAATGACGTGGCTGGGTTTGCGCCTGGTTGCTCTCTCCCTTATCCGTCCAGTTGACCAGGCTGGTTTTTAGCCATGGCTGCTGGCCCATTTGCATGCTTACTGGGCCACGTCCAGCCCCTGCTTAATTGCTTACTAGATTTTCAGTTCTTTAGCAGATTAGTGTTTTAAAACACTTCTAGCAGTGATTTTATTACTGTTTTAGACCTGCTAAATCAGTGCATATATTTTAGTACTGTTTCTTGTTGAGTATGCGGTATTCCGGAATATTTCTATGATGTATCTATTTTCATGTTAAACACATGTCGAGAACAATGCATCTATTTGCAATTGAGATTTCCAATTTCTTGCAAATACATATGCAAAATTCAAGGTATCATTCTTAGCAATTTGAGATTCACACTAATGATTTCGAGCCACCTTCTTGAAATCTATTAATATTGCAACAGTTCTCTGCAACTGTAATGGTGTCGTCTATATTACGCAATCTGCAGTATAAATAAATTACCGGTTTTTCACCGGAGATGATATGTTCTATGTGTGTACCACATTGTCATTCTTCATGAACATGTCACAACGATCGAGATTGATTTCTCCCGCACAACAAACTTGTAAATTTTTGACAATAACATCTCCCTCATTATATTAGGAAAACACAAGGTAATGAGTTGGATCTACTGCGTGTAAAACTAGGATATTGGGGCAACTGCTCGACACTCTTGGGGTGCGGCTATCTCATTATATATAAGTACCAAAGGGTACAAGTACAAGTACAACACGTATACACAAGTCTACGTATACATATACAGTCTAACACCCTCCCTCAATCTTAACTGTGGCCTGAAGTACAAACTAAGTTAAGATTGCGTGTGCAGCCTACAAACTGTGGTTGTGAAAGAGGCTTCGTGAAGATGTCAGCAAGTTGATCCTTTGATGATATGAACTTGATACTAAGCAGCTTCTGTGCAACACGCTCTCGAACAAAGTGATAGTCAACCTCAATATGTTTTGTTCGAGCATGAAACACCGGGTTAGATGATAAGTATGTAGCACCAATGTTATCACACCAAAGCACTGGAGAGTGAACCGAAGGAACTCGCAACTCCCTCAGCAAGGACTGAACCCAAATGATCTCAGATGTCGCATCAGCAACTGCTTTGTACTCGGCTTCTGTGCTGCTGCAAGACACCGTAGCCTGCTTGCGAGCATTCCAGGCAATCAAGTTGGGACCAAGAAACACTGCATACCCCCCCCCCTGGATCGCCGGTCATCAGGACTACCAGCCCAGTCAGCATCAGAGAAGGCCGAGATCTCATAAGACGGCGCACGCTGGAGAAGCAAACCATGAGATGCAGTGAGGCATATATATCGCAGAATGCGCTTCACAGCTGACCAATGGGATGTTGTGGGCGCATGAAGAAACTGACAGACACGATTGACTGCATAAGAGACGTCTGGTCTGGTGATAGTAAGATACTGCAGGCCTCCAACAAGACTGCGGTACTCAGTGGCATCATCAGAGGAGAGAGGGTCTCCATCAAAAGCAGACAACCGATCAGTGGCAGACATAGGAGTAGCGACAGGTTTACACTGCAGCATACCAGCACGACGCAACAAATCCAGAGCGTACTTCTTCTGAGTAAGAGTGACTCCAGCAGAAGACCGTGACACCTCCAGACCAAGAAAGAAGTGCAGAGCACCGAGATCCTTAACAGCAAAATCACCACTCAATGCAGCCACAAGACGGTCTGCCGCAGCATCTGAGGAACCGATGAGAATAATATCATCAACATAGACCAGTAAATACATCGTAACCTCAGGGCGTTGAAGAAGGAACAGTGATGTGTCAGCAGTAGAAGGAATGAACCCAAGTGCTCGCAAAATCGAACCAAGACGTGCATGCCAGGCACGGGGAGCCTGCTTAAGGACATAGAGCACCTTAAAAAGACGACAGAGATGATTAGGACGTGCAGGATCCACAAACCCTGGTGGCTGACGCATATAAACCTCCTCCTCCAGAACTCCATGCAAAAAAGGTTATGCACATCAAGCTGACGGAGAAACCATCCTCGAGTAACAGCAAGGGATAGTAGCAGACGAATGGTAGTAGGCTTGATAACTGGACTGAACGTGTCTTCATAGTCAAGACCATACCTCTGTTTGAAGCCCTTAGCCACTAACCTTGCCTTGTAACGCTCGATGGAGCCATCAGCATGCCGTTTAACTTTAAACACCCACTTAGAGTCAATGATATTGACCCCAGACACTGGAGGAACAAGCTGCCAGGTGTCATTCTTCAGCAATGCTTGAAACTCCTGTTCCATCACGGCACGCCAGTGGGGAATGCCTAGTGCAGCCTGAAAGTGGCGAGGCTCAGCAGTGGGATCCGCAGCAGCATGAGCCATGCACGCGGCGAGCCACGCAACAGTCCCATCGGTCCGGATCTTAGGATGAAAGACACCGGTCTGACTGCGCGTGCGATGTCGAGGAGCAACAGGTTGTGGTGGCGACGCAGGGCATAATGCAGGCGACGAAGGAAGCGACCCCGAGTCGCCAGGGCTCACGCCGGAGCCACTGGGCGTCGGAGAGGCGGGCGGTGTGGCGCCCGACACGGCCACGTCGCCCAGGCCCACGCTGGAGCTGCTGAGCGCCGAAGGAGCAGACGAGCCTGGGGTGGCCGGCCCATCGGGAGCCGAAGCCGGCCCAGGCGAGCCTGGCGTGGATGGCCCAGGAGCAACCTCCTCCGAGGCCAGCTCAGGCGACTCCCACGAGGCGGGTGAGGACGACGCTCGCGGAGCGGGGTCGGGCGATGCCCGCGAGGTAACCGCGGGCGCAGCTCTTGCGGGTTGCGGTGTGCCGCCCGATATGCATGCCCCATGCACGCGATCGTCCTCCGGACGCGCCGGTGCTTGTTATTCAAGGAGCTCGAGACGAGCGCCACGGCCAACACCTGCAGCATGGTTAGGGAGCAACACAGGAGCATATGCAACATCCACAAAATGATCAGGCATAGGTGTGGTAGAAGAATCGTCTGGCATAAGAGTGATAGAGGTATTCGGAAGTGCACGAAAGGGAAACACATTCTCATGAAAAACAACGTCACGAGAAATGTAAACGCGATTGGTGGGAACATGTAGGCATTTGTACCCTTTGTGAAGGGAACTATACCCAAGAAAAACGCACTTTTTCAACCGAAACTCTAGCTTATGTTTATTATATGGACGCAAATGAGGCCAACAGGCACACCCGAAGACTTTGAGAAAGGTGTAGTCTGGGATTTCATTGAGCAAGAGTTCAAGTGGGGTTTTCACATTCAGTAGTCGTGAAGGAAGCCTATTGATCAAAAAACAGGCAGTGGAGAAAGCATCACTCCAGAACCTAAAAGGTACGGAGGCATGAGCTAACAAAGTGATGCCAGTTTCTACAAGGTGACGATGCTTATGTTCGGCAGTCCCATTCTGCTGATGCGTATGGGGGCAAGACACACGGTGTGTAATCCCAAGCTTGTTAAAGAACGAGTTTAGGTTGTGGTATTCACCACCCCCCCCCCCCCAGTTGCTTTGGACATGAATAATTTTCTGGCGAAGGAGACGCTCAACATGTGCTTGAAACTGGATAAACACATCAAACACATCAGATTTTTTCGTAATAAGATAGAGCCAGGTAAACCGACTGTAAGCATCAATGAAACTGACATAATAATTATGGCCACTAACAGACGTTTGGGCATGACCCCATACATCGGAAAAAATAAGCTCAAGAGGATGTTTCACAACACGACTAGACTCTGAAAACGGGAGTTGGTGACTCTTGCCCTGCTGACAGGCATCACAAATAGTTTCAGCAGTTTTATTTGACACAATTGGTAGCTCATGACGATGCAACACATGGCGGACTATGGGAGCGGAAGGATGACCAAGTCGCGCGTGCCAATGTGTAGGCGAGACACGAACACCACTGAACACCTGAGGAGAAAACTGCATCGGAGGTGTGGTTGGCGCGTCAAGTGCATACAAGCCACGGCGAAGACGACCGCTAAGCAGAACGGCCCTCGTGTCCCAATCCTTGATAAAGAAACGAAAAGGGTGAAATTCAGCAAGGACATTATTGTCACGAGTAAGTTGTGGAGCAGACAACAAACTACGCGAAGCAGTGGGAATACGAAGGATGTTAGACAAATGCAGTTTTCGTGAATTGTGTGCAAGAAGGGATGTCTGACCAACATGGGAGATGCGCATACCTGCTCCGTTGGCGGTGTGCACCTGATCATGACCGCGATATGGCTCCTGGACCAAGAGCTTGCTCATGTCGTTGGTGAAGTGGTTGGTAGCTCCCGTGTCCATGTACCACGAGGGATCAATCGAGTAGGATGGAGTACGCCCGTGCTCATGACCCACCACCGCAGCGGCCGCCTGTTTTTCATTCCCCTTGCCATTGTTGCCGAGGCCAAGGAAATCTTGCTTGTAGCGGCGATGACAGCGAGAAGCCACGTGGCGCTCAATCCCACACAGCTGGCACGCCTGCTGAGCCCCACAACTGGGGCAGCAAGCCACCGGCCGTGATCCTCCTGTGATGGACGGCGCGGCGCCCCGTGAGGGCTGAGATGTGCTCGCCGGCTTGGCAGGGAGCAAAGGCTTCTGCGATTTGCCATGGGTTGCGGCGTTAGCAGAGGCAAAACTCGGAGTAGATCGACGCGCTTTGATGCGTTGTTCGCGACCAAGGAGCCGCGCATACAGTTCCCGCGGCGGGAGAGGCGCCTCGCGCCCATGGACGTTCTCAATGAGATTGTCATAGTCATCATCGAGGCCATTGAGCACATGAGTGGTGAAGTCCTCATCTCCAAGGGGGTGGCCAATGGAGGCCAGCGTGTCTGCAAGTCCTGACATCTTGTTGAAGTACTCCGTGATGGTGAGGCCTCCAAGCTTGGTCTCCCCCAACTCAGTGCGGATAGAGTGAGCACGCGCCTGAGACTGCGAGGCAAAACTGCTGTGAAGTGCAGACCAAGCCTCCCGGGATGTCGCGGTGAAGATGACAAGCACGACACGCTCGAAGTCAGCGAGGACTGGATGGCCGAAAGTATCGCCTGGTCTTGGGCCACCCACACATGATGAGCCGGGTGATACGGCGGCGGACACGGGATAGAGCCATCAACATAGCCCTCCAAGTAGCGACTCCGTAGGAGAGGTTGCACCTGCGCCCGCCAGGACAGGTAGTTGTCCGGTGTAAGCTTCACCGGAAGAAGATGCGAGAAGTAGAACAGCGATGGCGCCGGAGCATAACCCGCATGGGGACCCATGTTCTGCACATCATGGGGAGCGAGGGCCAAGGACGCCTCGTAGCCAGGACCGGAAGGGGCATCGATCGGACCAGGCGTGGCCACCAAAGACACGGCGGGCGCGGCGCCGTAGGCCGCGCCATAGGGTGACGGCGCCATCTGTGACGACGGCGGCATCGGCCAGGTAGAAGGCATCGGTGGCGCGGCGCCGTAGGTTGGTGCAGGGGCGCCGTACCACGGAGCATAGGTCGGGGTAGCGCCATAGTAGGGCGGAGGGGCTCCGTAGGGTTGGGGAGCCGCCCCGTAGGCGGACGGTGCAGCGCCGCGAGAAGGTGGCGGCGCGAAGGAGAAGGTCGAGGGCGAGGCGCCACCAGTGGTGATCGGCGGCTGGGGCAGGAGCAGGGCGGGGGGTAGCGGCGGCTGCCGCCAAGCCGTGGCGAGCGGGGGGGAGGCGAGGAAGGGCGACGAGGGAGCGACGGGCGCGCCAGCAGGGGAGGAAGCCGAGGCGGCGGCGGAGTGCGCGTAGGCCATCGGGCTAGGCGGCGGCAGCGATCGGCGGCGGCGGCGCAAGGGGTGCAGCGGAAGACGGGAACCCTAGTCTGATACCATGTAAAACTAGGATATTGGGGCAACTGCTCGACACCCTTGGGGATGCGGCTATCTCATTATATATAAGTACCAAAGGGTACAAGTACAAGTACAACACGTATACACAAGTCTACGTATACATATACAGTCTAACACTGCCCATGTGCAAACTATCTCTATTACTGTGAGATCTGTATGATCTTCAATGTGTTATGTTCCAACAATTGAGGTTGAGCATTTTCAAGTTATACACTTGAGTCAAATTTTTGCATTCTTGTTACAAAACCATGATGATTTTTAATTTACTTCTTGTAAATTAATTATCTCTGGCTTGCCCCTAGAAGTAATCGATGGCTAACAATTTGAGGCTCTTGCCCTCAATGGCCACAACTTACTTAAGCGGGTCATGGACATTAAGATCAGTCTCGCATCCCATGGGACAGCACGTGCAATCCAAGCCACGCCACCGGGGCGCAAAGGACCTCAGGGGTAATGGTTTGAAACTCGCTTCAAACCCTCAACCTGACACCATCAAGCTGTCACAAGACCCTATGAGCATGGAGAGCTTGATGCTTGAATATGCATCAACCGACATGTTTGGAGACTATACATTTAGTCTCTTAGTCTCCTTAGTAACCTATTTATTTAGGTCCATTTATGATGTTCTAATAAGAACATGATTATTATTGTTGTTATCATATATTGTATATCACTATATATTGTATCAGCACTTTGATACAAATTCATTTGTATGTATTCTATATATCCGACACTGATTTTGTTGAGAATCTTCATGTCTATATATAGATTTCTACGGGAGTCAATCCGATAAAAAATGATATGTGCCTTGTGGGCATATGCACCACAAACTCTATACTCAAGGAAGTCCAATGTTTCCCTCTCATTGAGAGAAATGAGATATTTTAAAATTGCTAGATGCGATGAGGTATTTGTTGGCTCAACTCGAGTCATATTTACTATCCCCGTGGGTACTCGAGTAACGTCAGGATGCTTCATTGCTTCCCAAGTTTAACTCGTACCCTACTAAGCTATAGAGATATTTGTCAAAATGGTTTCCATAGCGAAACTTATGCTGACAAAAAAGAGAAATACATTCTCTTTACCATATGCAACGGATATGGCAAGCACATTTTCTATGTATCATCTGGATTGTACTACACAAACTGCAAAACCCGTAGCACATGTTGCGCCCAAGATAGTTTTCCAAAATGTCTTGTACATGAAAAACTTGGCATACTCACCTTGGTCATTGAGACATTGGGTTGAAACCGAAACTATCAGAAATTCCAATAGTTTATGATTATTATGATGCTACATTCTAACACCATTTGGATTTTATGTGCACTACAAGTGACACAGGGAAGCTAATATTAAGGCTCGCACATCTTAAAGTCTACGCTGAACCACTCAGACTCCTTGAATGCATGAAGTTGAGGTAAGTGGCTCTTCCCATCCATTGACTGGACTATTTAGGTATTTCATGTTCTAAAAGACATATCTACATGATGGTCTTAAGTGTGTGCTTTATTCACACGAAACCATTGCTCATTATCCTCACGTCAATTTCAAGCAAATCGAATGGATAACATTGCAGAATTCTCCTTGAGTGTCTTCTCTATGGCCCTTGGATTGAGTTTAACAATTTGTCCTAAGGTCTAGACTCAAGATGGTTTGGTAGAATCCTATCCAAAGAGTTAAGCTCATTGCATTATATTTACTTTGGAATTGCAACCTGCCAACTTTACGTTGGAGTCATGCAGTTTTACACGCTCATGACAGAACTGCATAATATTATTCCCCTCTATCTTTGATATGTGGATATCTACCAAGTATTTCCTATATGCGGTAATTCGGTTGCATACCGATATCACCACTCGGCATACATTATTGGCCCTCGACATATAGTTGGGATCTATGTGAGGAATAACTGTATTTTCGTCAATAACTCAAGCCCCTCGCATGGGGAGTTATTCAAGGCCAGTATGTTGATTCAATGAGGAATATTTCCAGGCATTAGGGGGAGATTTCAAGTACCATAAAGGATGTCGGGAAATTAGTGGAATGTTCAATACATTTCTGCCTCAAATCCACATGCTCAAAGATCTGAACCATGCGTTCAGAAGATTTGCAACACATTGCAAATAACCCGCCAGATTCATTTACTGACTATAAAGGTGTCACATAATCCTACAATCCTGCAAAAGTATGCCTGAAAGAGTGGAGGTACCAGCAAAATCCACTCCACTCCCTGTTCAATGCAACAGGGGGAGATGTATGGCAGAAATACATTAGGATTCAGCTTCTCGCAAGCAAGGATATCAAGGCCTGTGAATCAGTAAATGCAAGTCAACTTCACGTTGACAGACACCTAATGGGTAGTATATACCCAGTGGACGGAAAACCTCCACCAACCCAGGTCATAGTGCACACAATGGCCGGGACATCGGAATACCCGACTCAATCGCATTGGGAAATCGCGAGTAGTCACCATGGGTAATGATATTTCCATCAACTATATATTGATATGTAGATTCAGGAGAAACATATAACCGGAAGTCTACAATTGTCGACATACATTTCTCAACTAGATTGAAAAAAAACTTTCAAATGATTCGGATCCAAAGACCATGGCCATGACAAAGTGTAAACAACACTCAGACTGAACTCAAGCAAAGGGTATAATCTAGGTATAAATGATCTTGCTCAATAATGGGAAGGTATTCATAAGCAATACCTACACCAGTTTTCTTCTGGAAACAGAATTGAGAACAACGAGGTGGTGAAACAAAGAGCAAGTATTGTAGCACAAGGGTTCACGCAGATACCCAACTATTCTCCAGGGGTGGAATCTCATTCCGATAACTTATATCATTGGCAATACAAAATCATCTATCTCTGCAGTTGATAGATGTAGTGATCGCATATCCATGTGGCTCACTAGATTCAGACATATATGATTGATTTCTAATGGAATCTCAATTCTGAATCGAAATACAAAATGCAACATACATTGTGTAAAAATCAGTAAGTCACCATATGACTTATTGTTGTCGGTACATTTGGTACAACCGACTTAGTGAGTTCCTTTACACAAGGATTGCTCCTACAATGATGGTTATCCATGTTTGTCTGTCATACAAAGTGATTACTCCTGCAATGACGATACATGTAATCATCTAAACGATGGAGTTTAAATGAAGGATTTGGGTAAAACCAAGATACCGCTCGTTACTACAACTTGAGCACCTTCACTCATACATTTTGGTACACTATGTTGTCTATATCCAAAATATATTGGAGAAATTCATTGTGGACAAGTCTTGTACATCCATAACTCTCATGGTGGTTCATTCTCTAGACATAGAGAAAGATATATTAGACCAACAGATGATGGAAATGAAATATTGGGACTCAACGTTCCTTAATGCCATTGGATCCACCAAACACAATTGGTTGGTACTCAAGAATATCTTTTGATATCTCCAAGGCATCAAACTTGTTGTCCTGTTTTTTCAGTTTCACAGAAATGTGAACATCGATATTATTGGATACATCGATCAGATCCCCACTATGTCAAATCATAGACAAGCTTAGTGTTCCTACTAGGTGTGGTAGCCCTCTCATGAAGAGTCTTCGAAATAGATCTCATGGCTACATCCACCAACCATTATCTCAATGATAATGTTTCTTGTGTTGCCCGGATGCAAACATGTTACGTAATAAGCAATATCTCTATATTGCATATCTTGCAAGACAAATCATGTGATTGATTATTTCACCAAGTCTCTACCAACTTCTACATTTCAAAAATATGTTCATGGAATTAGTATGTGATGGCTTCGAAATTTGCAAGAATCATGGGGAGTATCTTCCTGAATTATTCCTGTTCAAAGCATCATATTATACTCTTTTTTCCTTCATGAGTTTACTTTACAAGTTCTCATAAAGGTTTTTAATGAGGTAATATCAACATGAGTGTGACGCCCGGATAATCAGACTACAGTAATCCCACGTTAACGATGCCACGTCACCCCGGTTACTGTTGCTAATCTATCGTTAGATCAAAACCGGTCCAAAATTCAAATTCAAAGTTTGGTAAATAATAAAAAAATTCAAACATTAAAATAAAAATGTTTGGTTTGTACTAAATATTGCATATGTAAATATGGTGTAATAAACACAATTTATAAAATGCCTAAATAATTTATATTGAAATAAAATAGAAAAGAAAATAAATAAAATAAAGAAAATACAAAAGAGAAACAAAGCCCCCTGCTGGGCCCTGGCCCAACTCCCACCCTGGCCCGACCGGCCCACCCCACTCTCCATATCCTCCTATCGGCCGAAACCCTAGCTGCCCACGAT
>NC_041391.1:190257721-190272443 GCF_002162155.2 Triticum dicoccoides | reverse complement strand
CCCTCCTCACGCCGCACATGGGAGGGGCGCATCTGTTCGATCCCCATCCTCTCGACGTGCCCGCGCCTGATGGCCGGCGCCAGCCGGCACCGAGCACCACACCTCCCGACTTTCGTCCTTGCGCCGCTGTCCTCGCCCAAGACCTGGCGGGATCTCGCGCCTCCCCGATGCAGCCTCGTCGTCCTCGTCTCCTCCTCGCCCGACGCGACCTCGACTCCACCTCGCCGGACTGCCTCCCCGTCTTCGGCAACGCACGTCGTCCCCGTCCTCCTCCCCGAGCACCGCTGCCTAGACCCCACGGCCCCGTGGTGAGGCCCCGACAACTCCTCCTCCTCCCCTGCTCCGGCCACTTCGGCCATGGCCTCGCTCACCGGCGCCCGCACGCGCACCGGCCGCCCTGACCGCGTCCTGTACTGCGTCGTCGCCAACGTCGGAGCTCTTCTCTCGTGCGCGGTGTGCCTCTTACCGCACCGTGTCTCCCCGCTCATGCCCGCCCCTCCGGTTGCGCAGCCCCGTGCCCGTCCCTCATGCTCCCGTGCCGTGTCGCTCGCCGTCGTTCCCGGCCGGCCGGCCTGCCGCGCCGGCGGCCCCCATCTGTGCGCAGGCGTAGCCCCTGCCGATTGCGCCTCTGCCAGATTATGCAGGCCCCTGCTAATTGGGGGTTAGATTAGCACTAACCCCCTCCTGTTAGTTACTAACATTGGGCCTTGCCCCTGTTTGAATTTTAAAAAAGATATCTTCAAGCATAAATAAATAGATAAAATATTAATTAATTAATTAACCAATTAAATTTAACTTAATTAATTCTGTTTAGACTAACCTAATCATTAGGTAAACTAATTAACTCTGTTAACTAGCCTGCTAACTAAACAGACTATTACATGTGGGACCCCCCGTCAGCTTGACTGGTCAACGGTCAAAGCTGACCGCTGACATCACCCCGACATCATGCTGGCATCATAATTACATTTTCTTATTTAATTAATTCTGTTAATTCTAAAAATGATTTAAATCTATAAAAATTAATATAAAATAATCCGTAGATCAGATGAAAATACTTTGTACATGAAAGTTGCTCAGAACGACGAGCGAATCCGGATACGCAGCCCGTTCGGCCGCCACACATCCCTAGCATAGCAAACACGCAGCTTTTCCCCTCCGGTTCATCTGTCCGAAAATGCGGAACACCGGGAATACTTTCCCGGATGTTTTCCCCCTTCGTCGGTATCACCTACTACCGTGATTGGGCACACCTAGCATCGTTACTTGTCATCTCATGCATCGATATGCATCTGTTTGCATGGTATTCATTGTTTCTTCCCCCTCTTCTCTTCGGTAGACTACGAGACCGACGCTGCTGCTGCCCAGTTCGACTACGTAGTTGACGACCCCTCCTTCTTGCCAGAGCAACCAGGCAAGCTCCCCCTTGATCACCAGATATCACCTATTTTTCTCTATACTGCTTGCATTAGAGTAGTGTAGCATGTTACTGTTCGGTTACTCCTATTCTGTTGCATAGCCTGTCATTGTTGCTACAGTCATTGATACCATACCCGCAATCCTAAATGCTTAGTATAGGATGCTAGTTTATCATCATTGGCCCTACATTCTTGTCAGTCTGCCTTGCTATACTATTGGGCTGTGATCACTCGGGAGGTGATCACGGGTATATACTATACATATATACATACTATAGATGGTGACTAAAGTCGAGTCGGCTCGAGGAGTACCCGAGAGTGATTCACGGATTGGGGGCTGAAAGGACCTTTGTCCCGATGGCCCTCTGTGTGGATCTTTTTGGCGGAGCGACAGGGCAGGTTGACACCACCTAGGCGAGAGGTGGGCCTGGCCCTGGTCGATGTTCGCGGTTGCTTCATAATAACACGCTTAACGAGATCTTGGTATTTGATCTGAGTCTGGCCACTGGCCTATACGCACTAACCAACTACGTGGGGAAGATATGGGCACTCGACGTCGTGGTATCAGCCGAAGCCTTCTTGGCGTCAGCGACGGAGCGGCGCGCGCCAGATTGGACCGCGTAACGTGACTTCCTTTGTAATGGAGGTTGCTAGGTCTGCTTCTGGCCGCCCACGCAACATGCAGGTGTGCAATGGGCGATGGGCCCAGACCCCTGCGCGCATAGGATTTAGACCGGCGTGTTGGCCTCTCTGTTGTGCCTAGGTGGGGCTGCGACATGTTGATCTTCCAAGGCCGGGCATGACCCAGGAAAGTGTGTCCGGCCAAATGGGATCGAGCGTGTTGGGTTATGTGGTGCACCCTTGCAGGGAAGTTAATCTATTCGAATAGTCGTGTCCCTCAGTAAAAGGACGACCCGGAGTTGTACCTTGACCTTATGACAACTAGAACCGGATACTTAATAAAACACACCCAGACAATTTCCACAGACAACCCGGTGATCGCTTTTCCAAGGGCGACGAGGGAAGGATCGTCGGGTAGGATTATGCTATGCGATGCTACTTGGAGGACTTCAATCTACTCTCTTCTACATGCTGCAAGACGGAGGCTGCCAGAAGCGTAGTCTTTGATAGGACTAGCTATCCCCCTCTTATTCTGGCATTCTGCAGTTCAGTCCACTGATATGGCCTCCTTACACATATACCCATGCATATGTAGTGTAGCTCCTTGCTTGCGAGTACTTTGGATGAGTACTCACGGTTGCTTTGCTCCCTCATTTCCCCCGTTTTCCTCTTCTTCCCGGATGCCGTAACCAGACTTTGGAGCCCAGGAGCTAGACACCACCGTCGACGACGACTACTACACTGGAGGTGCCTACTACTACGTGCAGGCTGCTGACGACGACCAGGAGTAGTTTAGGAGGATCCCAGGCAGGAGGCCTGTGCCTCTTTCGATATGTATCCCAGTTTGTGCTAGCCTTCTTAAGGCAAACTTGTTTAACTTATGTCTGTACTCAGATATTGTTGCTTCCGCTGACTCATCTATGATCGAGCACTTGTATTCGAGCCCTCGAGGCCCCTGGCTTGTAATATGATGCTTGTATGACTTATTTATGTTTTTAGAGTTGTGTTGTGATATCTTCCGTGAGTTCGTGATCTTGATCGTACACGTTTGCGTGTATGACTAGTGTACGATTGAATCGGGGGCGTCACAAGTTGGTATCAGAGCCGACTGCCTGTAGGAATCCCCCTTTCCAACTCCTTGGCCGAAGTTGAGTCTAGTCATTGCAAAACCTTTACTAACATGGCTATGCGGCCCATGGGCCCACGTCGCCATTGGGTGGTATTATGATCTTTGACTCCTCATCTATGCTCTGGGACTCGGATCTCTCTTCTACTCGGGTTAAATGATTTTGCTAACTCTAGCTTTAGGTTCTCGTAACTATTTCTCCCGAAGAGCCCTCGTTCCGGAAGATCACCTGCTTCGTCGGAAGATTCTGAGGATATCCCTCGATATTTTCCCAAAGACCCTTGTGTTCATCGCCTTTGCAATTCACTGCCACCGATATATCCCTATGGATATCTGCATGCGCTTGTCATTCTCATGATCATTTCTCGTCGCTCTTGTTGTTACAAGATGCCTCTAAATATTCGCTATTGTCCCGAGAATCCTTTGAGTTTACTCTCTTGCAGTTTTATTTCGCATGAAAACCCTTACAGGTTTTCCTCACATTTATCGAGGATCCATTCTTCTCAATTGTTCATGTGTCTCACATAATTCTTCGGAATACTTTTCGATCTTTCGAAAATCCTCTGCAGCATATTACTTTTGAAACTCTTGCCTGCTTGCATTATGGTTAATCCCATATGATTAGTAGTCCTCGTTAACATCCCTTGTCTTAGTCATTTTGAGGCTATCGATTCAATGTATGTGTACACATGCAGTCATCAGGTTATCCTTTTTAAGATTATCTTTCTGGCTCAGGCGTCATTCCGGACATGAGTTGGTTCTCGGCAATTCAAACCTTTACTGATTGTCCAACTAAGTGTTTTCAACTTATCCATCCTTGATCAGAGCTTCTGCTTCTGATCCTTCGTTTTGGAAAACCATAATTTCTTTCTATTTAAGCATCAGACTAATCAGGTGATTCTTGAATCTGATGCCTCTGCATTCTTTATTCCTTTGAGTGAGTACCGATACTCACATCAGCTCCGTTGTGGATCGCCCGATCCATTGTTGGATTTTATCTGACAATGTCCTTCATATTCAATCACCTTGTGAGTTCTTCCCCTGATACATAATGCATTTGGTAAATTGTATCCTCTCCTTTTGTCACCCATGCTCTACTATCGAGCTTGTGTTAATTACTATTGAAGTTTGTGGTATATGTCCCTAAGATGCCCTGATGGGTTGAACCTACGCGTTCCCTAATCCGTGTGAACCCGAAAGATTTCACGGGTCATACTTATCTGGTATTGCACCAGGTAAAACTTTCGACAACTAATGTCATTTTTGAAATACGAGAGGTGAATGGAAGGTTATGCATTGGGGAAGTGGGAGTCGACCTTGAACTTTGTGTTCATGCCCATGGACACGATGTAGATCTTATCATGCAAGCTTCTCTTAAAATTAATTATTTCCTTGTTGTAAGTTCAAATTATATTTGGGATCTAGTCTTTTGCAATCTTGGTTCCGGCCATATTGATATTCTTTGATTCCTTTTCTCGGACAAATTGAAGTACTTGTCTTCTGCAGATCATTACACCTATCCAACCTCTATTCTGCTCTACCTTTGAGTATACCCTCTGGTATCTCGAGAATATCACGAAACTACATAACTTCTTATGAGTTCTTCGTCAACTATTATTCTCGTCGATTCCAATTTTCCCCCGGGTTTTGAGTTATTAGTCACTCGAGAACATCGATAAGTGAATCGATTCCGCACTCCGATTCAATACTCTAAGTAATTTTCATTGCTTATGAGTTTAATAATCCTTCAAGTCATTCCTAGCCTGATCGGCTATATCCTTATTGTGCAACTTTTTAACTGTGCTAGCTGGTCCTTATTCTCGGAGCACCACTTTCGACGATGAGCTAAGCTTACGTCGATTTTCCTTGTCATATCATTTCGCCTGGAACAGCAAGCTTGATTTTGAGCTTGTGTCGTACTCGTGGTTCCAATAACCTTTCGCTTCATCAGTCCTTTGACTTGATGTCATCGCCGATCGATTACACCTCCGTGAAATCTCTCGACAAATGTGTCATGACCATCATCAACATTCTGAGCTCTTCCAGGATATCAATTGAATTCATGATGAGAAATACCATCCTTGCCCTCGATGATTTGTGTTGTCATCGACCACCTTATTGCCTTCCCTCCAACACAAACTTGTTTTGTGTTCTGTGTTATACCTTGGGTTCCTTGCTATCCAGCATTTGTTCTTCCTTACCTTGGAGTATTACCATCTTTTATGTCAAGAATGTTGTGAGAATTTCACCACCTCTTAAAAATTCTTGATATAGTAATACTTCTCGTCATCTTCGTTCATTTCTTGGTCCCCATGTTGTTCCAACCGGAATACTGACAATTGAACTATGATGAGTGAATTCAAAACTTCTAGCAACCCTATTGTTTTGAAGTGAATGGCCGATAGTTTCATTCTAAGTCTTTTGGTTATCAAATCACCATTCTAACATTGATTGTGCTACTTAGTCCATACTTCTAGGTGCACTTTCAATCAATGTTTAATTGTGGATGTTTTTCCTCGAGCATACATCATTGTATCATTTGATCTGACTAATGTTATCTCCTTGTTCACATAATTGTGGAAATCCATCTTTTTGGAAATCTCAATGAATTGTCGCTGAGTTCATCAGCCACCTCCCCATTCTCTCCTTGGTTTAATGATGAACTCTTGTCTCGGAACTCACCTCCATAGTTCATTTCCCGAGAATCTCACATTGTCATCTCGTCAATTGGTGTCGCACCTTCTCTTCCCAGGCATCCTAAGTCTGAGGTATCCTGACACCAATCAGATCTGAATCTCGGTCGGATATGATGGTTGGAACATATTTTCGAAAGTTATAACATTGGTATTTATATAGCCCGGTAAGGTGATGTCATACCTAGCACACCTGCTCGGGGGACCCATTGTTAGGTTCTTCCCTTTTTAGCAAGGTTAACCATTCTTCCATGAGGAAATTGTAAGGCTTATTCTATAAGTTGTTCCTGATGGATCCTTTGTGCATCCAAATTCTGACCCTTACTTGATGACAATGTCAATGCTATCTCGATGCATGTTTGTGGTACTCCGATTTTCAACAAGAACATTTGAAGCCCAATGCTAAATGTTTCTTGATCAATTATCCAAACAGCGTTTCCTGGGTAATGTCATGAAATTTCTCTCCCCTTACCTAAAGGGTTTTCTACATTATATCTTGTCATGGATATCATGCTCTGCTTGTCCTTGGGAAGGATATACTACTAAAATATGTGTTTAAACACATTTTCCTTTCCATTATTTTGTTTAATCTGATAATCATACTATCATTTCCATTGTTCTGTTTAACCTTTCCAGTAATCAGACTTAACCAAGTAGTGATAATTCCCTGCTTAGGTAAGCACCTCGTTGTACCACTCTGTCAGTAAGACCCTGTTACTATTGTTGATGACATTTCGGTAACCACCGATGGACGAGAACTTTGCCTATTGGTCCGCCTCGTTCAACGAGCAGGAGAATGGTTCTCTTCGTCCCTCGCCCTTTGTACCAATGTTGTTGCCAACATAACTGATAGGCTATCCTCCGACATACCTTTCTACCGTAACCGTGCAAGATGTCACCGCTCCCTCTACTTTTAACCACATGGTGGGCCCATAACCCACAGTTCCACAAGATCGAAACCTGACTCTCCTGTACACCCCATGTTCCCAAGGTTGTTCCTCGCGCGTGGCCTCGTATGTAATTCACGAGCCACCTTCCGAGAGATCATCAATTCTGGTATCAGACACAATGCTTGTCCTTGTTGCTCTGAACCCCTTACACGCCCTGTAGCAGGCATCGAATGATTGCCTACCCGCTCGAAACTTCTCATGGTACCTACTTACTTTGCTCTCGATATTGTCTTAAGTTTCCATTCGGGAGTTACTTTCCGCCACCATCCCCGATGTTATCAACCAGATAGTTAACCTTTCGGAGGTCCGTTTTTCCAAAGTTACCCCTTGTCTTCATATGTACAATGAAAACTCCAAAGAAAGGATCACGACTTCATCATGATGACCTGAAACAGAGAAATGAAGACATCAACATAATGGATCGACCTCTTCAAAAAGGACAACGAAGACCGAGAAGACCTGTTAGAATTTCGTAACCAAATCCCTTCCCCTTACTCCCCTCCTAAATCTCGGGACGAGATTTCTTGTAGTGGAGGAGAATTGTGACGCCCGGATAATCAGACTACAGTAATCCCACGTTAACGATGCCACGTCACCCAGGTTACTGTTGCTAATCTATCGTTAGATCAAAACTGGTCCAAAATTCAAATTCAAAGTTTGGTACATAATAAAAAATTTCAAACATTAAAATAAAAATGTTCGGTTTGTACTAAATATTGCATATGTAAATATGGTGTAATAAACAAATTTTATAAAATGCCTAAATAATTTAAATTTAAAAAAAAATAGAAAAGAAAATAAATAAAATAAAGAAAATACAATAGAGAAACAAAGCCCCTTGCTGGGCCCTGGCCCAACTCCCACCCTGGCCCGACCGGCCCACCCCACTCTCCATATCCCACTATCGGCCGAAACCCTAGCTGCCCACGATTCCACTCCCCCCACTCGCTCGATCCCCCACTCCCCCTCGTTCCCTCCTCACGCCGCACATGGGAGAGGCGCATCTGTTCGATCCCCATCCTCTCGACGTGCCCGCGCCTGAAGGCCGGCACCAGCCGGCACCGAGCACCGCACCTCCCGACCTCCGTCCTTGCGCCACTGTCCTCGCCCAAGACCTGGCGGGATCTCGCGCCTCCCCGACGCAGCCCCGTCGTCCTCGTCTCCTCCTCGCCCGACGCGACCTCGACTCAACCTCGCCGGACAGCCTCCCCGTCTCTGGCAACGCACATCGTCCCCGTCCTCCTCCCCGAGCACCGCTGCCTAGACCCCACGGCCCCGTGGTGAGGCCCCGACAACTCCTCCTCCTCCCCTGCTCCGGCCACTTCGGCCATGGCCTCGCTCACCGGCGCCCGCACGCGCACCGGCCGCCCTGACCGCGTCCTGTCCTGCGTCATCGCCAACATCGGAGCTCTGCTCTCGTGCGCGGCGTGCCCTTACCGCACCGTGTCTCCCCGCTCGCGCCCGCCCCTCCGGTTGCGCAGCCCTGCGCCCGTCCCTCATGCTCCCGTGCCGTGTCGCTCGCCGTCGTTCCCGGACGGCCGGCCTGCCGCACCGGCGGCCCCCGTCTGTGCGCCGGCCTAGCCCCTGCCGGTTGCGCCTCTGCCAGATTAGGCAGGCCCCTGCTAATTGGGGGTTAGATTAGCACTAACCCCCTCCTGTTAGTTACTAACATTGGGCCTTGCCCCTGTTTGAATTTTAAAAAAGATATCTTCAAGCATAAATAAATAGATAAAATATTAATTAAATAATTAACCAATTAAATTTAACTTAATTAATTCTGTTTAGACTAACCTAATCATTAGGTAAACTAATTAACTATGTTAACTAGCCTGCTAACTAAACAGACTATTACATGTGGGACCCTCCGTCAGCTTGACTGGTCAATGGTCAAAGCTGACCGCTGACATCACCCTGACATCATGCTGACATCATAATTACATTTTCTTATTTAATTAATTCTGTTAATTCTAAAAATGATTTAAATCTTTAAAAATTAATATAAAATAATCCGTAGCTCGGATGAAAATACTTTGTACATGAAAGTTGCTCAAAACGACAAGACGAATCCGAATACGCAGCCTGTTCGTCCGCCACACATACCTAGCATAGCAAACACACAACTTTCCCCCTCCGGTTCATTTGTCCGAAAACGCGAAACACCGGGAATACTTTCCCGGATGTTTTCCCCCTTCGTCGGTATCACCTACTACCGCGATTGGGCACACCTAGCATCGTTACTTGTCATGTCATGCATCAATATGCATCTGTTTGCATGGTATTCATTGTTTCTTCCCCCTCTTCTCTCCGGTAGACTACGAGACCGACGCTGCTACTGCCCAGTTCGAGTATGGAGTTGACGACCCCTCCTTCTTGCCAGAACAACCAGGCAAGCCCCCCCCCTTGATCACCAGATATCGCCTATTCTTCTCTATAATTCTTGCATTAGAGTAGTGTAGCATGTTACTGTTCGGTTACTCCTATTCTGTTGCATAGCCTGTCATTGTTGCTACAGTCATTGATACCATACCCGCAATCCTAAATGCTTAGTATAGGATGCTAGTTTATCATCATTGGCCCTACATTCTTGTCAGTCTGCCTTGCTATACTATTGGGTCGTGATCACTCGGGAGGTGATCACGGGTATATACTATACATATATACATACTGCAGATGGTGACTAAAGTCGGGTCGGCTCGAGGAGTACCCGCGAGTGATTCATGGATTGGGGGCTGAAAGGACCTTTGTCCTGACGGCCCTCTGTGTGAATCTTTGTGGCGGAGCGACAGGGTAGGTTGAGATCACCTAGGCGAGAGGTGGGCCTGGCCCTGGTCGGCGTTCGCGGTTGCTTCATAATAACACGCTTAACGAGATCTTGGTATTTGATCTAAGTCTGGCCACTGGCCTATACGCACTAACCAACTACGCGGGAAAGATATGGGCACTCGACGTCGTGGTATCAGCCGAAGCCTTCTTGACGTCAGCGACGGAGCGGCGCGCGCCAGATTGGACCGCGTAACGTGACTTCCTTTGTAATGGAGGTTGCTAGGTCTGCTTCTGGTTGCCCACGCAACGTGCAGGTGTGCAATGGGCGATGGGCCCAGACCCCTGCATGCATAGGATTTAGACCGGCGTGCTGACCTCTCTGTTGTGCCTAGGTGGGGCTGCGACGTGTTGATCTTCCGAGGCCGGGCATGACCCAGGAAAGTGTGTCTGGCCAAATGGGATCGAGCGTGTCGGGTTATGTGGTGCACCCCCGCAGGGAAGTTAATCTATTCGAATAGCCGTGCCCCTCGGTAAAAGGACGACCCGGAGTTGTACCTTGACCTTATGACAACTAGAACCGGATACTTAATAAAACACACCCAAACAAGTTCCACAGACAACCCGGTGATTGCTTTTTCACAGGGCGACGAGGGGAGGATCGCCGGGTAGGATTATGCTATGCGATGCTACTTGGAGGACTTCAATCTACTCTCTTCTACATGCTGCAAGACGAAGGCTGCCAGAAGCATAGTCTTCAATAGGACTAGCTATCCCCCTCTTATTCTGGCATTCTGCAGTTCAGTCCACTGATATGGCCTCCTTACACATATACCCATGCATATGTAGTGTAGCTCCTTGCTTGCGAGTACTTTGGATGAGTACTCATTGTTGCTTTGCTCCCTCTTTTCCCCCGTTTTCCTCTTCTTCCCGGATGCCGTAACCAGACTTTGGAGCCCAGGAGCTAGACGCCACCGTCGACGACGACTACTACACTAGAGGTGCCTACTACTACGTGTAGGCTGCTGACGACGACCAGGAGTAGTTTAGGAGGATCCCAGGCAGGAGGCATGCGCCTCTTTCGATCTGTATCCCAGTTTGTTCTAGCCTTCTTAAGGCAAACTTGTTTAACTTATGTCTGTACTCAGATATTGTTGCTTCCGCTGACTCGTCTATGATCGAGCACTTGTATTCGAGCCCTCGAGGCCCCTGGCTTGTAATATGATGCTTGTATGACTTATTTATGTTTTTAGAGTTGTGTTGTGATATCTTCCCGTGAGTTCTTGATCTTGATCGTACATGTTTGCGTGTATGATTAGTGTACGATTGAATCGGGGACGTCACAATGAGATCATATGTCATACTTTCTGTTTTCCCCACCGAGGTTTTTGGGAAAGTATAATGACATATTTATTGTCCTCTTGATTCTATGTGTTTTGTCATATTGAGTGGAAAGAGGCAATAATCATTTATGTTGCACCATTTTTTTTCTTATTTTCTCACTGGGTTTGCAGGAGTTTTTGGCAACATATCAAACACTATGTTCCTCACATTTTCCCCACGGGGTTTTTGGAGGAACTTATATACATATGATGATGATACCACTTGGACAAGCGGGAGATTAGGTGGAGTGTTACAATTAAACAAATGTTTTAATTGGAAGGGAATCTCCCCTTGCCAACTGCAGCCTGTTAGCAACCGGCATGACCCTTCCATTGATCTTGCTAACCGACGCTATTCGTGTCCCTCTGTATCATCGCGTCCCTACGGGACCTATATATATTGTGTAACTGAACCATCAATAAGAAATACAGTTCGATTCATTTGTTGTCTCTCGTTTGTCTCTCGGTTTTACTTTTTAACAGTGTTGATATTCGGGGTTTGGCCCGACATTGTGTTTTCTTTTACCTATGTACATTTATATCATTATACACTATTCTTTTCCGTGTACATTCATATCATTATACACAAAATATTGTACTAAAAAGTGATGCTCTAATGTTCATCTATGTTATGGAGTTGGTTCTTTTGAAGTTAAAGTAGTATGCGTTTGTGTGATGCTCTTCTCAGGTTTTAACCTTCATCTACAAACATACATGCCACCCACTAAATTCAGATTTCAGTGTAGGCTTAGGATAGGGGGTGGATCATTCATTGTGTCGTGTTCAGAATTAGAGCTCGAGAGTAAAAGGGAAATAATTAAATACCAGGTTGTATAGAGTTGCTATCATTTTGAATAATAATGATGCTCTAAATGACCTTTATTGCGTATATTTTGTGCTCATCGGAGAAAAAAGGTGCAAACATTGCTAAAAAAAATACATCTTTAACTGGTCTATACATCTTATACAAATATGTTTTTCTTTTTCAAACTCAGATTTCTCATTGTGATAACTATATTTTCAACTAAAACAATGCTTCCTTAGATGGCATGTACATGTTATACAAATATATATAAAACAAAATTCAAACTCGGATTTTGCAGTGTAATAAACACATTTTAACACATGGGCTTTCTACTATCAATATCGAATATGTCTCTGCAAAACAAAACTATTGTCATCGACAATATGGATTTAGCGAGTCTCTGCGCCACTTGGCGCAACGGGTCAACTAGTAACAATAATTTCAGACGATGGTCTAAGGGCCTGCTTAGATCCAAGAGAGACTAAAATAGTCTCTTTTAGAGGCTAAAGTTCCAAGCACCCCTGACTAAAGAGAGGCTAGAACTAGTCTTGAGGCTAAAAGATTTTAGTTATAGGAAACCTACTAAAATATGTATTAGCCCTCTCTCTCCTCATTTAATTCCTCTCCTTTAACACATGCGAGTTCTGGATTGAATGGTTTGAAGGATAATAAATGCTCAATAACTTGATTTTAATCTCTTTAGTATTTGGATCCAAGCATGGGTGAGGCTAGCAAGTTTTAGTCCCACTACTTTTAGTCATGAGACTAAAACGTATCCCAACACCCTTTAATATATAAGGATGCTAGGCGACCCGCCCTCTCGAGTGCTCCCTCGATTTCGTGCCGTTTTGACCCTTTGATTGGGCCTGGTCGAGTCTAACGCTATTCTGCCAGCCTTTTGATTTTTACAGTCTGTTTTGACCTTCGTGGACAACGATGACTCGTGGGCTCGAGTAGGCCTTCGATTGGCTGGGTTAAATTCCCTCGCGCGAGCCACTCCTGCTATATGTCGCGTGTCGCCTCGCGCGCAGATCGGGTCTTGCATCCCGGGGGCGCCGTGAGGGGTTGGCAGGCACGTATACACCCAATTTCTGCATCGCGCATGTACGGTACCGATGACGGGTGGGCCGGTGCTACGCTGGTCCCGCGCGTAGCTGCATGTCTCATGGTGTGGGTTAATTTCTCCGGTCAACCGCTTTTGGAGGGTCGTGCGTTGTGGACACTACTATAGCTGGCCAAACGGGCCGTGCTAACTGGGCCGGCCCGGTAGCACGCAGGCCTGGCATGACCCAGGCACGGCACGGCCCGGGCTAAACGGGCCAGGCCCGGCACGCGGCACGCCATGAGCTGTGCCTGGGCCTGGAGGCTAGGCACGCGGGCCGGCACGGCACGGCCCGTTTATGTTTTTTTGAAAAATATAAATATGTATGTCCTATATAAATACCGAATACTCTAATATGTTTAATATTTTCATAGTGCATGCGTATTTTATTAGTGCTTGAATTAAGTAGTAGTAGTGTTATAGTGTAGTCTTTGTATTTTTTATTCTTTTGTAATTATAGAGTATGTCTTGTATTCTTTTATTCTTTTAGATGGGAGTTTTAATGATGTATATGTGCTAATAAAACTCTAGATTTATCTCACATAATAGTCTACCAGATTTTGCAATTTTCCAATTTTTTTGGCCTTTTTTTTGCAGTTTTCAGAGGTATTGCGAAGAAAAAGAAAAAAATCGCGCCAGACGGCCCAGCGTCCTCCAACGGGCCGGCGTGCCTGGGCGTGCCGCGTGCCGGCCCATGTAGACTATGTGCCGTGCCTGGGCTGCTAGCTCCCGCCCGTGGGCCGGCACGGCACGGTTCGGTTATTATTCGTGCCGAGACGGGCCGTGCCGTGCCAGGCACGTTTACGGCGGGCCGGGCCGTGCCGGGCCGGGCCGGCCCGTTTGGCCAGGTATAGACACTACAGCGCGTCGGAGGGGTCAGCCAATGCGTGTCCACCCGGCTTCTGCACCCGCCTTTGGTCTGTCGCGATGACGGGTGGGCTCTTGTGTCGTCGCGTCGTGGTGTTAGATTGTTGTGAAGCTGCTTCTGCGCCGTGCTCTGCCTGACTCCTGCGCCCTGCCCCATGCCGCGTCTCGTCTACAGCAGCAGGAGCGGCAACCCTCTCTCCTCCTCGCTCCTCCCTTCCTCGTCGACACAGCCGCCGCGCCACCTCGCTCCTCCGGTCCTCCCTTCCCCCCCGCAGCCCCAGGAGCTCTGTCGCCTCTTTCGACGAGATCCACCGCCTCCCGAGGTCCTTATCCACCCCAGTTCACGAGGAAGCCGCGGGAGGAGGAGAGCCCTCGTCACGAGGAAGCCGCGGGAGGAGGAGCTAAACCGGGCGTCGTCGGCCGAAGGAGGAGAGGTGCGGATGCCAGCCATGGAGGCGGATCGGCTCGCCTCCGCCGCGTCGTGAGCGCCGCCGCTGCCTCTGCATCCACCTTGCTCCGCATAGCAGCATGTGTGCGGAATCGGGGACAGGCGACCACGAGCAGATGGCGTCGGCGACAACGGCAACACGCACGGTGCGCGAAGTCCGGTAAGATGGGCGCGGCCTCACCGTAGGCGTTTCAGGATGGCGTGCCCGACGGCTCGGAACGCGCCCGCTCGGCGCACAGGAGGTATGCCTCGGAGCACGCCGGCGACAACGCGCACCGCAAGGCCCCGGAGCAGCCCAGCCAGTATAGAGCCCCTCCGTACAGGAGGGACCCTGGCGCCAACACAGCCAGCAACGGCGATGCGTATGAGAGCTCCGCGCTGGAGGGCAGCAACGAGCACATCGCGCAGCACAAGGAGGTGAGCTGTGCGCAGGATCTGCACCGACGCAAGGTGTCTCTGCATAGCAGCATGTGTGCGGCGGCGGGGACAGGCAACCACACGCAGATTTTGGGGAGCGACACGATGCCAAGGTGAACTTCCCCTCCGCTCC
>NC_041391.1:190256032-190257456 GCF_002162155.2 Triticum dicoccoides | reverse complement strand
TCTTGCTATTCCATTTGCAGGGATTATAGGCTTATTATTATATAGCAAGCAACCGTAGGTGGGTAAGTTCTTTCTTCTTGCATGAAATTGTTCTACTGATTCCTCAATGCTTTGTTCATGACTATGTTCTTGCTTTATCCTTTTTTTTAGAAGAACGTTTTGTCTTTTTTTACTTTCCAATTTCGATGTAATGGATATTGATTGTGGTAGTTCAGATAGCACCTTTTGTATTGCTTTGGTTTTAATAAAGTAAACTAGAGTAGGGGCATGTGCATGTTCAAATGATAATGGAAGATATTGTTTGTTTGGTGCTACAAAATATATCTCAAAACAATCCCCATTTTTGTTTTCCAGAGGACAAAGAAAATCTTGGATTAGTTAGCTTCGTTTTACAGATCCTATCCATTGAACTATATGCAGTTTCCAACTAGACATCTTTTTACAGTTCCTATCCATTGAACTATATGCAGTGTAGACGAACAATGTGAGATGAGAAAGCCACAACGCTGGGGCCCAAAGAATCATACTGCAGCAGCAATAGTCAGCCCATGATAAATCTCTGTTGAGTGCTCCTTTCTCTTTACCTCTTTACTCTTGTGTCTCTGACTTTGATTTCATAGCATATGTTTTTAGCTTGACACCGTGTTTGCAGATTTGATAAAGAAGGGTAGATGAAGAATCTATCAGAAGATTTTGTTGAACGAAACTTGCATTTTGATGTTATGAGTGTATTAATATATTCTGCAGTTTTAGGAAATTAGATAATAGGACCGACTAAAGGAGAATTTCGGTTAAACTATTTCTTTATTTGTTTGTGCAACCAAACTTATTTGGTTCTGATTGCAAGATAATAGGACCAGCTAACGGAGAACTTTTGCTAAAATATTTCTTTATTTTTTGTGCAACCATGGTTAATTGGTTTTGATTGATTGGTGGACATGCTGAATAATGGTAGTGTGCATGTGTGGCAGTGTATTTTTTCCACTCCATTTTGAGAATTTATGTTTTAGTTACAGAGCAGGAGGTACGAATGGCCGGTCCAGAAGCTCCTTAAAACGATTCTTTTAAAAGTATAATTTTATCTCTTTCTTCTTTTCTTCTCTATCCCTGATCTGGCAGCTTTGGTTCTGGCCTTTGTTTGCTTGAAAATCTCAAATCAAGAGGGCATGGCTTGATTGCTATCAATATTTTGAGCTGGTTACAAGTGTTGGATAATGAGCAACTAGTATTTTCTGAGGGCCAAAGGCCATTACATATACATGTGTGTGAAAGTGCAGAAAAGCCCCTTATACAATGGGGATGTACACAATGAACTATACACATCTAACACCCCCCCCCCCCCTCAAACTCATGGTGGATCAACAACACTGAGTTTGGAGAGGAAAAACTCATGCTGCGCTCGAGTCTGTGCCTTCATGAAGAAG
>NC_041391.1:190223696-190255665 GCF_002162155.2 Triticum dicoccoides | reverse complement strand
TTTTGAGCTGGTTACAAGTGTTGGATAATGAGCAACTAGTATTTTCTGAGGGCCAAAGGCCATTACATATACATGTGTGTGAAAGTGCAGAAAAGCCCCTTATACAATGGGGATGTACACAATGAACTATACACATCTAACACACCCCCCCCCCCTCAAACTCATGGTGGATCAACAACACTGAGTTTGGAGAGGAAAAACTCATGCTGCGCTCGAGTCTGTGCCTTCATGAAGAAGTCAGCCAACTGTAACTCAGAGGGCACATAGTGAAGAGCGAGAGTCTGATCCTGCACAGTAGCACGCACAAAGTGGGCATCCACACCGATGTGCTTGGTGAGCTCATGCTTCACCGGGTCACGCGCAATACTGATAGCACCGGTACTGTCGGACAGTAGAGGAGTGGAGGTAGTAGCAGACACACCAAAGTCCTCAAGTAACCACCGTAACCAGATCACCTCAGCCGTCAACATAGCCATGGCTCGCAACTCAGCCTTTGTACTCGAGCGAGAAACTGCAGTCTGCTTCTTTGTCTTCCAGGCAATAAGAGAGCCACCAAGAAAGACACAATAAGCAGACAGCGAGCGTCGATCCGAGGGATCACTAGCCCAGGTAGCATCAGAGTAGGCCTGGAGCTCAAGAGAGCTGGAGCGGGGAAAGAAAAGGCGCTGAGAGATCGTGCCACGAAGATATCGTAGAACACGGAGGAGATGACTATAGTGGACAGAGGTGGGGGCTGAAACAAACTGACTCAGGATGTGGACAGGATAGGAGATGTCAGGACGCGTAACAGCAAGATAGACCAGACTGCCAACAAGATGACGATAGCGAGTGGGATTAGGAAGAGGGTCACCATCGGTGGCACGAAGCTGAACGTTGAGCTCCATAGGAGTCACAACCGTGCGCTCATCACCAAGAGCAGCGCGAGCAAGAAGATCCTGAATATATTTTTCTTGGGAGATGTAGAAGCCATCAGAGGTCGAGGAGATCTCAATCCCAAGAAAGTAGCGAAGTGGACCAAGATCAGTCATAAGAAACTGGTCGCGAAGGCGAGCCTTAACAAAGGCGATGTAGTCAGTGTCGTCACCAGTGATGATCATGTCATCAACATAGAGAAGGAGAAGAGTCTGACCACGAGGAGAGGTGTGAACAAACAGCGCAGGATCATGGTCACTGGGCAAGAAACCAGCAGCGGTCACCACAGATGCGAAGCGCTCAAACCAGACGCGAGGGGCCTGTTTGAGACCATATAGAGAGCGGCGAAGTCTACAGACCATACCATCAAGAGCATAGTACCCCTGTGGTGGCTGCATATAAACCTCCTCACGCAACTCGCCATTGAGAAAAGCGTTCTGAACATCAAGTTGAGAGATAGACCACTGACGAACAGAAGCCACAGCAAGAAGTGTGTGAACAGTGGTCATGTGGGCCACAGGAGCGAATGTCTCATCATAATCACGTCCCTGCTCCTGTTGGAAACCACGGGCTACAAGACGAGCTTTGTAGCGCTCAAGAGAACCATCGGAGCGAGTCTTAACCTTGTAGACCCACTTGCAGGTGATGGGACGAACGCCGGAAGGGAGAGGAACCAGATCCCAAGTGCCAGAGCGCTCAAGGGCAGCAAGCTCTTCGGCCATCGCAAGCTGCCACTCAGGCTGAGTCATGGCAGTCCGATAGGAAGTGGGCTCAGCAATGGCAGAGAGACCATACCGATCAGGGGAGTAGCGATCAGGTGGGCGGCGAGGCCGAGCACGGAGATTATGAACCGGGGGAGATGTGGAGGGAGGAGCACCAGAGGTGGAAGGCTCATCAGGGGAGACATCCTCAGTATGAGGGCGACGAGTATAGTGGAGAGGAAACGGTGAGAGAGGGCGACGGACTGAAGATGATGGTGAATAGGTGAAGGAGGAGGATGGAGAGGATGGGGTCGGTGGTGAGGGAGAGGATGGGGTCAGTGGCGAGGGAGAAGGGAGGAGAGGTGCCAGAGGAAGAGGTGACACAGGAGGCACGTAGCGGGGTGTATCGGGAAGGAGAAGGAAAGCAATGTTACAGAGAAACTCGAGGAAGAAGAATGTGGGTAGTAAGAACGAGACTCATCAGAAGTCACATCACGCGAGATGCGCAAGCGACGACCTATAGGATCCCAACATCGATAGCCCTTGTGCTCATCGCTGTAGCCAAGGAAGACACACTCAACCGACTGAGCAGTCAGTTTGGTGCGTTCTCGGGGGGCAAGAAGAACATAGCACACACATCCAAACATACGAAGAGTTGAGTAATCGGGAGAGCGACCAGTGAGACACTCCATAGGAATACCACCCTGAAGAGCAGTTGATGGCTGAATGTTGATGAGATAGGTGGATGCGGAAACAGCCTCAGCCCAAAAGTGGGGTGGAAGGGAAGCATCAATCATTAGCGCACGAGTCGTCTCAAGCAAATGACGATGCTTGCGTTTGGCAACGCCATTCTGAGCATGAGCCCCAGGACATGAGAACTGGGCAAGAGTACCCTGTTCCGCTAGAAAACCACGCAATAGCTGAGAGATATACTCCCCAGCAGAGTCAGCACGAAAAGTACGAATGGACGTGGCAAACTGGGTGTGAACCATGGCAGCAAAACGTTTGTATATAGAGGGAACCTCGCTACGAGATTTCATGAAGTAGAGCCAAGTGTAGCGAGAGAAATCATCAATAAACAAAACATAGTAGCAATGACCACCTTTCGAATCAAAGGGAGCAGGACCCCAGACATCAGAATGAACTAAGTCAAACGGATGCTGAGATACTGACTCACTAGTAGGATAAGGTAACTGAGTCTGTTTGCCAAGTCTGCAACCATTACAATGTAAGGAGACATCTCCAGATACAGACCCTAAGAGGCCCTGACGCACTAAGGAAGATAAACGAGAGCCACAGATGTGACCAAGTCGATGATGCCACTGTTGGAAGGACGCAGACGAAGAGGCAGCAAGAGCATGAGAGCTGGCAGAAGTGGTGGCAGCGGAAGGAACACAAAGCCAGTCAACCTCCCAAAGGCCCTCTGACTCACGGCGCCGGGGGCCAGCACCAACCAAAGCTTTGGTGCGACGATCCTGAATGGAGCAAGAGTCGGTGTCAAGAATGACACGACAACCAGAATCAGTAAGTTGGGCAGCGGAAAAAAGATTCATGGTAAGGCGAGGAACATGAGAAACACTCGGAACAGAAAAAAATGGAGTGGAAAGAATACCACGACTAGCAACAGGAAGAGATGTGCCATCGGCAGTAAGAACATTAACAGGCAAATCAAGAGGTCGGAGAGAAGACAACGCGGAAGCATCAGAAGACATATGAAAAGAGGCTCCAGAATCCAGAACCCACGAAGATGTACCTGACTGTGTAGATGCCTGTGATGGTGAGGAAGATGGTGCAGTCACAGCAGCAGCAGAGCTAGTCGACGAGGAGCCTGAGGAAGCAAGAAGACGCTTGAGGCGAACAATGTCCTGGTCAGTGAGTGACGGAGTCGAGGAAGACATAGGAGGCCCGCTGGAGGAGGAGCGCCTCTGGTCTCGCTTCTTTTGGCGGCAATCAGACTCTGGATGACTGGGCCGGGAGCAGTAACCACAGACGGTGTCACGACGCGAAGTGCCCTTCTCAGCATAGGGAGGACGGCTCACCCCCCTGGAGGAGTAGGCAGGAGCGGTGGAGCAGTGAGGCGAGCAGACGACACAGGAGCCCGGGCAGCCAATACTGACGGAACCAGAAGCAACCCAGCAGAGCGAAGGCGTGTCTCCTCGGCACGAAGCTCAGCAAGCACCTCCGAGAGAGGAACACGACCACGAGCAAGCAAGTGAGCACGTCTGGGCTCAAACTCAGATCGAAGACGAGATAAGAACTCATGAACCCTCTGAAACTCCAAGTCAGACCGTGTAGTCTGACAGCAACGGCAAGTTCCACAAACAACTGTCCGCAATGAGTCAAGCTGGCGCCAGATGGCAGAGCACTGTGAATAGAACTCATCAACAGTCAAGTCACCCTGCTGAAGAGCATGCTCCTGTCGCACCACAGATAAGTAAAGAGCATCACCAGAGGGCTGATAACGCTGACAGAGATAAGATCACATCGCTGCAACGGTGCCGAGGCCTATGAACTCTGACGCAAACTGAGGAAGGACACTCGCAGTGAGAACAGCAGCAGCACGGGCATCATCATTGCACCACTGAGTGTAAGCAGCCAGATCATCCCGGTAGACAGCAAGAGCATCTGAATAGGCAGATACCTGTTGATCATAAGCATCAACCGCAGCATTATCAAGCGCCTTGGTTGCATCGCGATTAGCCTGAGAAGCATCAGGAGCAAGGACCGGCGGCACCGGCGGGATAGGAGCCACAGGAGCAACAGGGCATGGCGGACAGGAGACCTCGTCAGAGAGAACGCCCCATAGAAGGAGACCACACATATGAATGCGCATGAACCCCGCAAACTCGGCATAGTTGGTGCCATCGAAGATCACCGAGCACCGAGGGACGGCGACATAGCACGAAGAGGACATAAGGAAACCGCTCTGTTTTTTTTTGGTCAACCGCTATAGGACCCGATCTGGATCGGACTGGATCGAGAAGCAGGCGCTGAATCAAGCGACGAGGGCAGGGGCACCGCAGCGGGAGAGGCCTGGAGGAGAGGCAGCGGACTTGGGCGGCCGGACCTGGCGGCGGCCGGGCTGGGCGACGGCGGCCGGACCTAGCGGCGGCCAGGCTGGGCGGCGGCGGCCGGGTCTGGCTGCGACCGGGCGGGGCGGCTGCGGCCCGACAATGTAGCGGCGGCGGCCGAACGGAGCTGGACGAGACCAGCACGGAGAGAGCCGCAAGCCACGGCCGTGCTTGAGAGCGGCTGCTCGAGAGGAGCCGGGCAGGGGCGTGCTCGAGAGCTCCTGCTCACGCGAAGACGGGTGACGACGAGCCTGACGAGGACGAGTCGGAGCAGAGGATGGCCGGAGATCGAGGATGGGATCTAGCGACTAGGATGGAGCGCACGGAGTTGCATCGTGCGGGAGAGGGAAGAACCTAACATCTGATACCATGTTGGATAATGAGCAACTAGTATTTTCTGAGGGCCAAAGGCCATTACATATACATGTGTGTGAAAGTGCAGAAAAGCCCCTTATACAATGGGGATGTACACAATAAACTATACACATCTAACAACAAGAACTTGGAATTTATAGGACAACAAAGTGTACATTCTAAAATCTGAACTAACACAAATATTCTTTGTTGCCTGTGCATTTTCCTCCCCTGAAAGATAATACTGTTGCCCTCCATCTGATTCTTTCCTTCCTCATTTACTCGAGGAATTACATTATCTTTTTTTTTTGCGACAGCTGGTTTAGTAGGCCTGACTTGTGATCAAACTTGGTGGTGGTTCTGCATGGTCTGGCGCTCACTTCTTAACTTCTCTCGATTTATGTTTTTTTTTTCTTGTTTCAATTCATATCAAACTGATTATATTTGCACATAGGTTGAAGACTTTATTTCTCGCGTGGAGGTATTTTGGCCGAAGGAACTGAATTTTTTCCAGTTCCTAAGCACTTACCTCGTGTTTGCTTCTAAAGCATACGTGAATTAGGTGCCGGTTTGGATCAGTTACAATGGTGCGGTAGAGCAGATTGGTTCAGACGTGTTGCATGGGAAGCAATTTCTTGAGTAGGTTTCTCTGCTTGCTCCTCCTATATTTTGATGCTTATGTCCTAATGATCTGGCAAGTTCTGTGTATCACTCGCTAAGTTGCAAAATATAACACGCTGAGTATACTGTTCTTTAGCTAGATCATCGAGCAAGAAGTATGCTCTTACAATATTGGGGGTACTGCTTATTTCGCCGATTTCTTTTGTGGAAGGTGGGTGTTCTTAGGATTGTTCCTTTTGAGAGTGAGCTTCTGTCGGGTTGCATTAGTACCTAACACTCATTTTATTTGGCATTCCAACTATCGGTTGCAAAAGAGAGCAAGGGATATAGAAGAAATCTCCAGGCAGCTATTGATTAATGCTTTTCTTTTTCACTCTGGATTTGCAAAGTGATTTCCATCTATTTTTTCTTTGCTTGGTGCCCAGGTGGTGTTCACTACTAGGTTCAAAGTATGCTCAGATTATCTATCAGATCGTGAAATTCACTTCCTTTATAAGCCTATCCTTAGGTACACTGGAGATGAAGTTCAATCAGCAGTACAAACTTCTATTGAGTAGGCTCATTATTAAGTTCATATACAATTATGTGTGTTGAATTCTTGTTATTTTCCATTTCTTATAGGAAATAAATCATCAGTGGCATACTTGGTTTCCCATATTATTTTTGGTTATAGATTTAAAGTGACCTTAACCCAACAACAACAACAACAACAAAGCCTTTAGTCCGCATCCCCTCCTTCCTCCCAAGGGCTCTCCTTAATGACCCTCTCCTTGAACGCCTGAGCTACCTCTCCCTTGAGCTTCCACCTCTAGCGACTTTGGCACGCTTATCCCGCTTGGCACGAATCCGAAAGCGGAAGTCAGCAACCACCTCCAGGTATCACCTTACAGTCTAGGCACGCACGCCTATCTTCTCTTCTCGAGGGGATGAAATCAATCTGGCTAGAGTGTTGGCCACTACTAAAAGTCACCAAATGTGATTCTCTCTTTCTAAAGAGGGTGTTAGCTACAATCATGTCGTAGGCTAGAGCAAAGCTTAAGACATCTCCGCCTTCTTGATTCCTGATGCCATAGCCAAAGCCCCCATGCGCCTCTTCAAAACCTGTGTTAGATGTACCCACATGGCCATTGAGGTCTCCTCCTATGAAGAACTTCTCGTCAATCGGTACACTCCTAACCATGTCTTCCAGGCCTTCCCAGAACTCCCTTTTGGTGTTCTCATTGTGGCCTACTTGCGGGGCATACGCGCTGATAACATTGAGAACTAAGTCCCCAACTACCAGCTTGACCAGGATAATCCGGTCCCCACGTCTCTTGACGTCTACCACTCCATACTTGAGGCTCTTGTTGATCAAGATGCCTACGCCGTTTCTGTTTGCAACCATCCCCGTGTACCACATCTTGAAGCCGGTATCCTCCACCTCCTTCGCCTTCTGTCCCCTCCATTTGGTTTCTTGGACACAAAGGATATCAACACCTCTCCTCACCGTTAAATCAACTAGCTCCCGAAGCTTCCCTGTCAAGAGATCTTACGCTCTAGCTACCTAAACGAATCCTCCCGGGCTCGGCTGGCTTCCTTACCCTTCGCACTCATCGAGTCAAATGCGAAGACCCTTGCTCATTTTCCACTACATCGGGACGCCAATGTAGCGCGCCACTAAGGATGTAACAACCCGATCCTCGCTCACTTGCCACCGTATCCGGATCAAGATATGGCGCACCACCAGGGGGTGACGGCCCGGCCCTTGCCCATTTTCCACCACACCCGGGTTCTGATGTGGCGCGTCGCTGAAAGGGTTACGCCCCAACAAAAATCTTTTGGGTTTCATCTCCATAAGAGTGGCTGAGTTTTTACGTTGGCTCGCCAAGCCTATCACAACCCTCCTTTACCCGGGCTTCGGACCGGCTAGACAACATAGGCGGAGTTAGTGACCTTAACCCAAACATCTGAAAATGAAATTAAAGCTATGTATAGAGAGAATGTGTTGACTCACTTGCTTGGCATGAATTCCGGTATGCCGTGAGTGAGACCGCTTCACTTTGCTTCCAATATAGTAGATGCCAGAAGTGGTGCTCGTACATACAACCGTCAGAGATGTATATGTAGCCATTTCCGCTATAGAAAGGAATGATATTTTAGTTGGTTGTGAGTTTCATTGCTGGAGAGGACCGATTATCTGCACGTACATATAGTATTGCCATGTTCTCCTTGTTCATGCATCATCCACCGTTGCTGTCAAATTGATGTTCCATTGCTCTATGTACTGGTGTTATAGGCTGCCATTTGTTTTGTTGAACAGTTTGCCAAACTGATTATGTACTGGTGTTACAGACTACTACTCCCTCTGTTCACTTTTATAAGACGCTGTAGACATTTCAGACAGTGCCTAAAACAGTTCAATCTTAGCTGTCTGAAACGTCTTATAAAAATGAACGGAGGGAGTATTTGTTTTGTCTGGCTTAGTAAGTAATTCATTTGGTCATGCCCCTTTTCTTTTTCAACTATCATTTGCCAACCTCTTCATTATCTGACTACACATATGTTCCTATATACAGATGTCATTGGGAGTGCCTGGCTGACGTATGCGGTCATCGGGAGCGGTTGTATTGTTTGGTCCTCGACAATTTTGACTGAAGATTCCTGGGCTTTACCATTGCGAAATCATGTGAGAAGAGGTGTTCCAAGAATTCTTTTGAAAGGCATGTGTATACAGGCCATTTGTCTTACTACAATTTTTCTTTTTGTCTTTGTGAGTTGCTGAAAAGATCTTGAGATGTTTGATTGGTTTCAACTCAGTTGAAGTTGTTAGGATGATTTGGTTGCATCTTCTGGGAAATGTACCGTGATGGATTCATATAGATTCTTGAGTGGTGCAACCCTTTGTACTGTGTTTTCCTCATTCTTGCTGATTTTCTCCCTGTGGCGCCACCTTTTGTTTTGAGCATATCTCTTGTTTCACAACTACTTTAGTTTACAACTATTCTACCAAGGAAGAAGACACAGTGGTGAAGTCATCGCAACTAACATGGCTCTATGTTATCTGAATAAGATAACATAATATCCAAGCTCAAGTATATATTTTCAAAGATAAATTATCCTTGGTTTTACATGTTAAAGGGTTTGAATTATTACTTGCTAAAACCTACTTCTACTAAGTCAAATATTTTCAAAAAATATAGCCATGGTCTTTGCATTTGCTTAAACATAAAATTACTAAAAAAATACAAATATTTTCAACGCGCACATGGTTTCAAATGGGACTCTGCGCCATTTGGCGCAACGGGTTAGTAGAAATACCCCTCCTAAAAAAAGGCCTCCTTAATATGTTCCTACATGCTACTCCCTCCATCCCAAAATTCTTGTCTTAGATTTGTCGAATTGATACGTTTGTATTTAGACAAATCTAAGACAAGTATTTTGGGACGGAGGAAGTATTAGATATACATATTTTTTTTAGCACCAACGTATGTATTTCTTTTAACAATTTTTTAACACATGCAGTGTGTATTTATTTTGTTTAAATTGGACTCTATGCTATCAAATTAAAATGTGTATATATATTTCATTGTAGACAACAATCCATCATGTTTCCTTTTAAAAGGGATTAAACCATTTTTTTTATCGCGCACATGATTTTAGCGTGCCTCTGCGCCATTTGGCGCAACAGGTTCACTAGTGATCAACAAGTATAACAAATAAGTTTTGCGTCGATTCAATATGACCGTTTTTCTAACGTCATACCCTCGGTGTTGTTTTAGGACTATCGTAATACTTCAATGATATCCTAAGATCCGAAAAATGTGATCACCAACAACACTTGAGTAGGTCCTAGAGGCGGGACCGAAAACCTATTGTTTACCTGTTTATCATTTCACACATACATATGAGTTTTTCACTGAATCGCATATTTCAGGATCATAGCAGTTATAGCATGAAATATAAACTTTTAATTATGAATAACGAAAATATAATAAATACAATATTATTGCCTCTAAGGCATATTTCCAACACCTCGACAAACGCACACACCCTTAGTTGCGCCTCAAAAATTTGCAACTAGTACAAAAAAAGTGTCCCCAATTTGATTGTAGACAAAAAAGATCATTAATTAGAAAAAGTACATCTTTCCCTTAATAATAATAAAGTACAGATTGACTCCATTGGTTCACCATCACAATATGCTTCTTCCCGTGATTTTACGCTTTCCATTTAAATTTAAATTTAAAACGCTCTATCTGTTTCCTGCGTCTGAATTTTGTTCTCCCATACGTGGCTGATGTGGCTGATTCGCCAAACTGGGCCTCGGCTGGGGCTGCATCCATGCTCAATTGTGTCGTCGTAGGCTGGTTCACCGTCGTTTTCCATATCTGGTTGTATGTGCGTGTGTTTGAATTAAAAGAAATTAAAAAAATGGTGGACGCCACAGGATTTGATCGCTGGTCTGCCATGTTGATTGCAGCGCAGCAGACCACTCGGGCTCGATTGCTAATTTGGGCCTCTGGAACCTTAAGAATAAAGGATAGGCGTATTCGGGCCGAGATCAATGGGCACGGTCGTGATGGGCATGTACGAGTGCTGCGGCCCACTGGACGGACAAGGGACCAGGCTGGAAATTGTTTTGCCCACTGGATGGACCAAGCTGGAAGTTGTTTTTCATATTTGTTTACTTATCAAATAGTCCCACCTTGCTATTTTACATTAATTTTTACCAGTGTATATAGGCCTAGCAAAAAAGGAAAAAATTGCATTAGAAATAAAGAAGGAAGGAGAAAGAGAGAAGAAGGAAATAAACGGTAATTATGTGGGCATCATGATATAAGGAAAGAAAGAGAAAGAAAACCTAATTAATAGGAGGTGCGGGAATCAATGGCAGGTTGCCATGCCATCTTATGAGTAAAAATGATGTGGCATTTTTTAATCCTCACTGAATTCATGTCATTTTTTTCTTCCATTATGTTTTCCTTTCTCTTATAATCTTTACTAAATTTGCGCCAAATTTGTAGCACATTGAACATTATGTTTGCACATACAATCCTCACTAAATTTATGTCAATTGTTTCTACCATTCTAACCCACAGGCATATATACTATTTTTAATATATAAATGGAGGTATAATAATATTGGTCCTCCTATTTCGTATGTCCATGGTGTTTCCTCATACTGAGCTAGGGTATTCTACCAATCGTCTGTCTTGGGCCACTTGGCCTATGCCAAGTTCGCCTGCGTAACGTTCCACCAATAAAAAAAACGGTGCCCTCCCAACATGTCCGTGCGACCTGACCCAACAACAATTATTTCCCCTAGCGCGACTAGGGTTCCACCTTTTCCTCCGGCGGCGACGCTAGGAGTCCACGTAAAAACCTTCACGGCGGCGGGTTCCTTCCGGCGGCCGGGATCGCTACTTTGTCCAAACGCCAGAGTTCTGTCTGCATGATGAGTCTACCGCAGGATTCGGGGGTGAGGAGGGATCTAGGGAAGGGGGACGTAGTCCCGATGGGAGTAGGAGGAGGGGAAGCATCATGTGGAAGGGGGATAGATGGGCCGCAGGAGATGAGGAGGGAGACGAGTACTATGGGGGGTGCGGGTGGATCGGCAGGGGTGGAGGAAGTTTTTGGTGAAGATGAAGATTGGGAGGCTTATGGCCCGGAGGCGGACCTGGAAGATCAATTTGCGGGTTTGAAGCTTCATGGCGAGGAAGAAGATGATCTCGATCTATCTGGTGAGGTCGATGAACTGATCAAAGGAGTCCGCTGGCTGGGGCTCTTTAGGGTTTACACAACGAAGCCGTTTAGCCACACTACGCTCCTGAGACAGATGAGGAACGCGTGGTCATCAGCACAAGGTGTAACTTTCAACATAAAAGGCCCAAATCTTTTCTTGGTGCAGTGCCACTGCCTCGGAGATTGGAAGAGAATCATGGAGGGAGGCCCGTGGCTTTTCCGCAATTCGGCGCCAATTATCATACAGGAGTATGATGGCTTTACTGATGTGAATGAGTACAAGTTGAATAAGATCCCGCTATGGGCAAGAGTCAAGGGCCTGCCGGATGGATTAACGGCGAAGAAGGAACTTGCAGAGAAGGTGGCATCAAAGGTGGGAGAACCACCATTCACTGTTGTCGTGAATGAGGGCAAAATTAACCCGGCTAGAACTTTAAGGGCCAGAGTTTTTGTGGATGTTAACAAGCCACTGGTGCGGTTTGTGCCTATTACAATCAAGAAGAGCAAAAAGTATCCTGTGTTTTATGACAAACTGCCAGTGTTCTGTTATTTTTGTGGTCTGATCGGGCATACTGTGGAAGAATGCGGTGATGGCATCCACGAATCGGACTCATGTGAATGGGGGGAATGGCTGCTGTGGAGCAATGAAGGTTTTGGGCATGGCATGGAGGGGAGGGGAGGTAGAGAAGGAGGAGGTTTAGGAGGCAGAACGGGTGGTAGAGGAGCTAGGGGGGTCATCAAGGAAGAGGAGGAGGTGGGGCTGCTGGAAGGGGGCTAGGGAGGATGTTTTTTATGCAGAAGGAGAAGAGCATCATGATCAAATCCCGCCTGAGAGTCAAAAGACTGCCCGTAAGAGGCTGGTTGCAGCTGACGGCACAGTCAGCGTACGAGGGCAGGAGCTACCGAACCTGGCTGGTAAAGTGGCTAATACAGTACTGCTGCTGGAGAACACCGCGGGAAGCACAAGTGGAGGGGTGATCTCTACCCCGGAAAAAGTTCCTACGGTGAAAAGAAGGAAGCAGGATGGAGAGATGGATACCACGAGTCAGGCGGCCTCCCTCGAGGAGGACTGCCGAGTCCAATGAGGACTCTATGTTGGAACTGTCGTGGGATTGGCGACCCCGCGACAGTCCGTGAGCTCCGCGATCTCGTGGAGGCTTGTGCGCCGATGGTGCTTTGTATTGTGGAGACCCAAATTGCGAAGTACCGGGTGGAAGATTTGGTTGGTAGTCTAGGTTTTGATAGTAGTTCTGGAGTAGGCAGTAGTGGGCGTAGTGGAGGTCTATGCTTGTACTGGAAGAATTCTATAAATCTTGAAATAAAGACCTTTTCTCAGTATCATATAGACTCAGTGGTTACCGAACCAGGCAAGGATCCATGGAGGATGTCTTGTTTCTATGGGGCAGCCAGCAGGAGTATGCGATACAAAACTTGGGATACAATGAAGATTTTGAAGGGAGAAAACAGTTTGCCCTGGGTGTGCATCGGTGACTTTAACGAGATTCTGCGGCCCAAGGAGCAAATGGGTCCGAACGAGCGTGATAGTGCTCAAATAGCTGGTTTTCGGGAAGCAGCTGATGTGTGTGAATTGGCGGATATTGGATACAGGGGCTTGGACTGGACGTTCGAGAAGAGGATAGTTGGGGGGGGACTATTGTAGGGTTCGGTTGGACCGGGCCCTAGCTTCCCCAAGTTGGTCAGCGATGTTTCCTTTTGCGTCTTTGGAACACCTCACTGCAGCAAAGTCTGATCATAGTCCCATCCTTCTACTTAATGAGTTGGAAGCGGGAAACCTGAGATTAGCTTTGAACAAGCCTTTTCGCTATGAATGCATATGGGAGCAGGAAGTTTCTTTCAGAGGCACGGTTGAGGAGGCGTGGCAGAAGTACCAGCCGACAACTACTGCGGCCGAACTTGCGGCAAAACTAACAACAGTGGCCGCAATGCTGAAACGCTGGGGTCGCAACTTTCGGCTCGGTACGAAAGGAGCTTCGGGAGCTGCGCCAGCAGCTTACTGAACTTAGAGCGCACCCTTTAAGAGTTGCACCGGGAGCAGAAGAAAAGAGGGTTCAGGACAGGATTGTTGAACTATCCTACAGAGAAGATATTATGATGAGGCAACGATCTCGAGTCAAGTGGCTTGCTGAGGGGGATAATAACACCCAATACTTTCAGAAAAAAGCCAGTGCTAGGAGAGCAAAAAATACAATTACCAAATTGCAGCGGCAAGATGGTACGGTATGCAATGAACCCACAGAGATGGCTAGTATGGCCAGCGATTTCTATGAAAATTTGTACACATCACAGGGGACTATTGGGATGGAAGAGGTCCTATCACACATACCGGCTTGAGTTGATGCGGGTATGAATGCACGCCTTAATGCCCCTTATACTAATGAAGAGGTAAAAGTTGCCCTGTTTCAAATGTTTCCAACCAAAGCACCGGGGCCGGATGACTTTCCCGCGCACTTTTTTCAGAGGCACTGGGAGCTTTGTGGAGAGGAGGTTACAGGTATGATCATTCGAGTGCTCAATGGAGATGACTCGCCGAAGGAGATAAATCGCACGTTCATCGTTCTTATTCCCAAGATAGCAAGTCCAAAAACATTAGGACAGTTTCGGCCTATAAGCCTGTGTAATGTGGTCTACAAGATTGCATCAAAGGTGTTAGAACAGGCTGAAAAATATTCTCCCAGAGGTAATTTCTGAAGAGCAATCGGCGTTTGTTCCTGGACGTCTAATCACGGATAACTTCATATCGGCGTATGAATGTTTGCACTATATGAAAACAAGGAGAATTAAAGGCAACAGATACTGTGCACTTAAGCTAGATATGATGAAGGCATATGATAGACTGGAGTGGTCTTATCTGAAGGCAGTGATGCTCAAACTGTGAATCAGTCCCCGGTTCACTGACACTGTCATTCGGTGCGTCTCGTCAGTTTCTTTTTCAGTCCTTTTGAATGGTGGCAGTATGGATGAGTTCAGACCATCTAGAGGGCTTCGGCAGGGAGATCCGATTTCCCCCTATTTATTTTTGCTTGCTGCAGAAGGCTTATCGTGTTTGCTCAAAGCACATGACAGTGGGGTGGAAGGCATTTCAGTTGCTCCTACGGCACCCTCAGTAAATCACCTTCTGTTTGCTGATGATAGTCTCTTGTTTTTTGATGCTACTAGTGTCATGGCAGGGAGGGTGAGGGACATCTTGAAAATTTATTGTAATGCCTCAGGACAACGGAAAAATACCGAAAAGTCATCTATCTATTTTAGTAAGGGGGTTCCGGAGCAAGTTAGGGGTGATCTAAAAAATATACTCGATGTTCACAACGAGGCTCTGTCTGAGAAATATTTGGGTCTACCAACTGATGTTGGAAAGCAAAACAGGGATGTTTTCGATATTTGAAGGATAGAATCTGGAAACATATACAGGGCTGGATGGAAAAGTGTCTATCGGCTGGTGGGAAGGAAGTTTTGATTAAATCAGTCACACAGTCTATTCCAACTTATTTCATGGCCTGTTTTAAGTTGCCCCGTGGACTATGTGAGCACATCAATGGGCTACTACGGAAATTTTGGTGGGGTAGTAAGGGAGGTCAGAGGAAGCCGGCGTGGGTATCATGGAGGACTATGTGCAAACCTAAACATATGGGAGGCATGGGGTTCCGAGATATTGAACTTTTTAACCTTGCTTTACTGGCAAGGCAAGTATGGAGATTGCTCCAAGAGCCGAATACCCTATGCGCTAGGGTTTTAAAGGCTAGATATTACCCTGATACGAGTGTCCTTCATGCAACTCTGGGGGCTCATCCGTCCCAGGTTTGGCGATCTCTTTTGGAAGGGAGAGACATTTTGGAGCTGGGAATAATAAGAAGAATCGGTTCAGGTGCAGAAACACATATCTGGAACGACAACTGGTTACCACGCGATTTTAAGCTGAGACCGATTTGCCATGTCACACCTAATCCGCCGCAATGGGTCTCAGAGTTGATTGATCCGGTTACTCATTCATGGAGCAGACATCTGTTAAATGAGCATTTTATTGCGCCGGATGTGGACGTAATATTGAACATCCCCTTGAGCACGAGGGTGCAGCCAGACTTTTGGGCATGGCACTACGAGCAGAGGGGCTCTTTCTCCGTTCGATCGGCATACAGGATGATAAGTGGCATTAAACACCAAAGAGAAGATTGGTTGGAGCACAGGGCGGGACACTCAAATTTGGCACAGGAAAAGAAGTCCTGGTCGCATTTATGGAAAACTAAAATACCTTCCAAGGTAAGGGTTTTCGTTTGGAGACTTTCGCATATGTCGCTGCCCACAGGTTCAACGAGACACCAACGCAAGATGGCTACCACCCCGGCATGCTCTATATGTGGTGCAGAAAATGACTCCTGGAGGCATTCCCTTTTTGATTGTCGGATGGCACGCTGCGTTTGGGCGTTGGGAGACGAGGAGATTGTCGAGGTTATGCTATCCAATAGAACGGACGATGCAAGGTTGTGGTTATTCTGGTTGTTTGAAACTTTGAACCAGCAAGACCTAGCAAAAGTACTCATATCAATGTGGGCTATTTGGTGGGCGAGGAGAAGAGCCATACATGATGATGAATTTCAAAGCCCGTTGTCTACTTTCAGCTTCATAAATCGATATTTGGAGGATCTGAACATAGCTGCATCTATGAAGCCAATGGATAACACTACAAGTACAGAGAATCGGGTTCATAGATGGATTGCACCAGGAAATGATGAGGTAAAGATTAATGTTGATGGGGCTATATCTCGCAATGGTAGGATGGGAGCGGCCGCGGCGATCTGCAGGGACAAAGATGGTCACTATCTTGGCGCGTCAGCGGTCAGTATTGATGGCCTGGTGGGTGCAGCGAGCCTCGAAGCTCGTGCTTGCAGCGAGGCGCTTGCTCTGGCGAGAGACCTGAACGTCACACATGCGATGATAGCTTCGGACTGCCTGCAAGTGGTGAAAGATTTAAACGGAAGAACTTTTTCTTCTTACTCGCTGGTTCTAGATGAAATAAAGGAGTCCATGAATGACTTTGTAAAAATTAGTTTTCGTTACGAGTGTAGGGAAGCAAATTTGGAAGCTCACACCATTGCTAAGGCGGCTTCAGCGTTTCCCTCTGGTCGCCGTCTGTGGCTAGGGACCTTGCCAGACATTGCTTGTATTGCTCCGGCTTTGAACTTTTGAATAAAGTCCCTAGTTACCCTCAAAAAAGAAAACCCACCCCGTTTAGGAGATGAGGCAAAAAATAATTGACCGTTACTGGAATCAAACTCACAACCTACAGTGTTTGTGGCGTTGATTGTGTTACCCTAAAAATAGCGTTGATCATTTTAAAATAAAATTGAATTTAGTTTTTGTTTGTGTTCTTCACGGATTGGTACTAAATTATTATGATGTAAAATCCAAATAACATAAACACAAGGCACAAGTATTTGATTGTGCAGATGTGGGTCATGTGGCCGGGATCTCAAACGCGATCGTTCGCTGGTCTGTCCATGCAGGTGATGCAATTCTTTATTGGTTCCAAGCTTAGGTGGAATCTTCGCGTGTAATGGACATCGTTACCGACAATGATAACAAAGAAAAGAAGTGGTAACAGGGATGGGGTCGCTAGGGATGATAATTTACACGGGCACTTTTGCTTGTCAAAATTAAAAACAAGAAAGGAAAGAGAAAATTGAAAAGGAAACATAAAAATAAGGAAATAACATGAATTTGGAAAAACTTCATGGGCTCGAAACAAGCAAATGGAAAGGGAAGAAAAACGAAAAAACTTCACTCTCCGACATTGCGTGTCGCAACTAGATCGGTCGTCAGTTGTGTGTTGGGGTTGGACATGCAATTGGGTTGAGCAAATTGTGTGTCAATGTTGGAATGCAACTACATACGTGTATTTGGTTGGGTGCGTATGTCAAAGATGGACATAGAGCTAGGACAAAAAGTTGTGTGTTAGAGTTGGACAAACAACTAGTAGTAGATACAAATACTGGGTCGAGTACGAGTTGCATGTCGAAAGTGGACATGCAACTAGATCAGGCATGAGTTGTGTGCTAATATTGAACACGCAACTAAATAAGGGTCTCAGGAATTTGATGATAGATATGTAACTGACACCACCAAAAAAAATAAAGAATTTAAAAAGTCATGAATTGGAAACAAATAGATTTATAATAGATAAAAGAAAAAAAGCAAACAAAAAAAACGCAGCCCAGCTCCTTCAATTCTGCCCGTACAAAAAGGCCTAGGCGCAGACAAAAAAAAAGAACAAAAACAACGGATCACAAGCACATATAACGTGATTCTAAAAAAACACATAAGGTCTTTTAGAGAAACCACATATAACGCAAAAAATTCCCACGTGCCCAGACCCGTACAGGAAAAGGAACGCTCCCATGTGCGCGATCGAAAAAGACACCCGTGACACGAGCCTTAGTGACAAAAAAAATATTTTGTACAAATCTTGAAGCCCCTAATTATGTGGTGAACAACTTATATGTGACATCCTTAAAAAACATCTACTCCCTCCGTTCCTAAATATAAGTTTTTATAGAGAGATTTTACTATGAACCACATACGGATGTATGTAGATGCATTTTAGAGTGTAGATTCACTCATTTTGTTTGTATGTAGTCCATAGTGAAATCTTTACAAAGACTTATATTTAGGAACGGAGGGAGTAGATGTGAATTAGTCATTCTGATATTTCTTACCCAATTTGAAGCAGCCACAAATTTCCACATGCATAGTAGTACATCATCTCCTGGCAGCACGAACAAAGCAGATCCAAATTAGTCTAGAGTCTAGAGTCTAGAGTAAACTGCAATAACACAATCAGCTCCCACATTCAAATACCGTTTACTAACACACATCATAGGATATTCTAATAGTACAAGTTGAAAGCTTGCTAAACTGAAATTGTCTTGCACGATCACAGTATTTTCCAATGCCACAACACCTTATAAATAGCCACAAGCTTGATAAAGACCGAACCTCGATGACGAGATCTGATCTGTTGTTGCGGCCCGACCTTTCACGACACTCCACCTTCAGCACTAGTAGCCTCTCACCCGCGCACGCGATGTACACGAAGTAGAGGGTTTGAACCTTGCGGCCCAGCACGAGAAAACCAATCTTAACAAAGGTACTCACGCGCAAAACAATTTCTACGAAGAGAAATCGCAACACAGAGGTTTTTTAAAGGTTCCTCCAAAACTTGATACGGGTGTCTACCCTGAAAAACACATCGTGTCTATTTCATAAAAATATCACCTGCCCGTACAATGAACGCCCCATAGCTATACATAATAGCCGGACACTAATTGGCCTATTGCCCTCTCGCACACACGTTATAACAAGTCTAAAAAAAACAAATATATCCCTATACGACTTACACGGCCAAACAATAAAATAAAAGGAAACTTTAACCTAATTTGGACTCTACCATCGGGATGATTATGGACTCTAATTGGATTGGTGCGCCATGCATCTTCTAGTGCATCTCGATCTTCAGGTGGACCCCAACCGACTTCTTTCAAGGAAAGTAAACGCCATGCATCACACGTCCTGCTCGCTTCTGCCTGGAACTTCTCTTTGTGTGGGAAGAATAGAAATAGGAAATCTGCAACCTTCTCCTTAATGCCTTGATCATCTATTAATGAACATGAACCTTCGTGTGTATCATGCAAACCAAGCCCTCCAAAATATTTGTACGTGCATGCATTTTTGCCTGGAAACACGTAGAATTTCTTGTCCTCTCTCAGCCCTTCTAGCTGGAACCATGTAGTGTGCTTCACAGGAATAACGAGTAATTCTTGTTCATCGTTGTAACTTGTCATCAGGTATTCCGATGTATATGTAGCGTATTTTTGGACAACACCGGCTTCAGGCAAAACAACAATGACCTCGGTATTTATATCACAAGGGGTCATATCAAAGCTGGTATCAATAACACGTATTCTTTCATGCTCAAGGAACCCGTCTCGATGTCATACTTACTCTTGTGCCCATCCATGCCATCATAGAGGCTATCTTCTTTCACGTTAACATGGACGCTCTCCGCCATGCCACGCCTATGGTTGATGATTCTCATGGTTGCATACACACGCCCAAGGGGGTCTTTTTCACAGGCCATGTTCTCAAACTCCGAGTCACGCCCAGTGAAGTGTATCCCGACCGGATGCACAATTCGAGTCCCCATGGATTCACAGTAAATACAAGGAATTTGCGCTGTGAACACATTAGATGATTAATACATATTGAAGGTTACCGTATAAACTGCATGCAGGTAAAAACAATATTAAAACTGGAAATATTCTGCGGCTTTCAAGTTTCACCATGCATGGAACCATAGAATGTTGACATAAACCATGTGTAATGCATAAAGAAAGGGTGTATGGATGACCGACATAGATGATTTTAAACCATTACAATTTTGTTGGTTGAGGAAATGAGCACGATGGAGAAGGGATCATCCGGCGTCATGCTGATCGCAATGGCAGGCTGTTTGATGGAAATGTTTGACTTTACTAACCTATCAACATGGAGATATTCAAGTAGAGGCAAAGACATTCAACTCTTCCTTTCCTTTTTATCTTTGACACTTCTTTTCTCGATTTTTTTTATTATATTGACTTTACATATGAGGGTTTAGGCTGACGGAGTAATAATAAAACAAAATCAAGTGGTCAGTTGTGGAAAAGATGCCTATATAGCATTGACAACGAGATACACTGAGTAGATAATATATGAAAAATATTGGCATAGGATTGTTTATATAGCATACCAGCACATGGCGGCGGCAGATCCACAGGGCAACAGAAGGACATGCTTCGGTTGTCAGCATTAATTTCAGCAAAAAATAAAGTAGGAGCTTCACCACCAGGGCTTTTGGAAGTAGCCACGAAGTTGACGTGAGAGTGGCCATGGCGATGAGGAGGCCATGGAGCAGGGCCGCGGACCCGATCATTCACAACACAAATCATATGAAGCTTGAACTTGGGATCCTGTAATTCAACATTTGATGAGCATAGGCGGTGGATGAGAAATGTTAGCAATAACCAACAACAGGCAGAGCAAACCTACCCCGTTTGGCATCTGTTGATATTTATTCAGCAGAGCATTGACCTCCTTGGAGATGACTGTATACAGGCTCGCTAGCTCTGCACGTGGGTAACATTTGAGGGGGACTGGGGGAAGTGGAAGTGCCTTGTCATACTCATAGAGGGGATTGCAAGATAGAAACCTGGCAAGCAGGCTTAAATCTTGAAAGGAGAGCTTGTGAGAGTCAATAGGCAGCAGAGACAAGACAGGACTCGGGTTCACCTTGCAACAAGAAGTGAGAAGCTGTGCTTGAGTGTCTGGGTTGGGGTGACAGGCCGCGGTGGCGGCGGCCAAGAAGGCTTCCTCAATACCAGTGTCCGGGTGTCCTACAGTGAGACCAGTGTTGGGGGGGGGCTTGAGTTTGGAGCTTGCAACGAAAGGCAGAGGCTGGTCCATGCCTCAGCACATCTCTCACGATACCAAAGTCGTAGACAAGGTTAGTATCAGTCACAAGGTTGGGATCAGCGAGCACAAGGTTGGCATCTGCCTGGAGCAGGCAGCGCACGGCTTGATGGAAATCAAGTTCATGGTAACGTGTGCAGAGGAAGGAGACCATGCCGTACAAGGAGCGGTTCTCCACCCTGTGGAGGCTCCGCGTGCCCATGACATCCAGCTCGAGTTTCATGGAGGGTGGGAAATTGGCATCATACCAGATGGTGTTGATGATGATGTTGGAGACGGGGTCGAACGGGCCGTAGCAGTAGCCGGCCTTAATCAGGCTGCGGTGGAAGCGAGAGCCTGGTGGCAGCAGGGCAAGGGCCTGGAGGTAGTACCCGTGGATGGTGTCCTGGAGCGTCCGGTTGAGCAAGTTGGTGTGCAGTTGCGGCGCGCTGCGGGGACGACGGCGAAAAGAAGCTTCTGCGAGCCGCCACACAAGCCACACATCTCTTTCACGGGACGGCGGTTCATAGTTAAGCATATGGACGAGCTTAATAATGGCGTCAGAGCGGCGCAACCTTTGCGGTTCGTGCAACGCGGCGAGGAGGCGCAGGGCGTCGTCTATGCGGCTGGAGATGTTGCACCAGGAGAAGACGAAGCGGTAGGCGTCGGGGTGCCTGGCGGCCAGCCCGGCGCACCTGAGGGCCATGTTGATGACGTCTGGGCCGGAGGCATCGAAACCCTCGATGCACTGATCCGACACGACGATGCAGGCGGCAATGAGGACGTCCGCCTTGGCGAGTCGCAGGTAGCGCACGGCCAGGCCCTCCGACAGGTTGGGGAATAAGCGGGTGAGGAAGACAACCATGCCGTCAAGCGACCGGCGCTTCAGGTCATCCTCTACCACAACCTCGCAGGTGGTAGATCTATGGTCGCGGTCGCGCTCGCGCTCGTGCTTGCGCTCGATGAGACTGTTGATCACGATGTTGGATGCCGGGTCGAGGAGGCCGACGCAGAGGCCCTGCAGGCGGTGGCTGCGCCCGAGCAGCTTCTGCGCCTTGCCGTAGTAGGAGCGGATTTTCTGCAGCAGATAAGATCTGGACTTAGACTCTTCCTTGAGCCGGGGTTGCTCGGAAGCGAAATTCGGCTCGTAGATCCGGAGATCCGGATGGCAAGGGTTGGACACCCGCGCCATCGCAGGCGGCCAAGGAGAGACAGAGGGGACTGGATTGTTGTGGGTTGGTCCGGTGGCGGCGGCGCGAGGTAAGGGGAACGGAGGAACAAGGATATCCAACTTTTTTTTTTTTTGAGAATACAAGGATATCCAACTCCTCCTCCTTTTCTCTCTCCCACCTAAACCACCTCGCCTCTGGGTTTGGGCCCAAATATGTCTCCAAACCGCCTCTGCGTAGCCTGGCCGGACTCCGATTTCTTCCCCTTCAGGGCTTACTTATATGTCGTCCGTACCGATTCCTAATCGCCGGACGACGGCTGGCCTAGTAACGCGGATGGTTTGCCCTTTTTTTTTCTTACTAGCAAATATGCCCGTGCGTTGCAACGGGAGGAAAAACTATCAAACTATGCGGGAGTGGTAGAGAATGGCTTTTAAAATGCCAAGGTGAGATAAGGGCTTTTAAAATGTCATTTCAAAAACTATGTCTAAGTGATGTCATGATGAGATAAGAGACTTTTGAAAAGTCATTTAAAAAAAAAGTGATGGTTTGACCATGATTTGATTTCCTAAGGCGCCACAACGAATTAGTTTTGGCTGAGTAAACTGCATTGATGAACCCTACCTAAGCTAGACTGATGAATGATGTATATAATCTTGACCTAGCGTAGCGGTGGTTGTCATAACAATTACCATGATACCAGAATAAACATAGCTATGTATGGAGGCAAAATAGACATTTAGTCATTTTATATAGTTTACAAAAACTAACCCATAGAAAATTGTGTCAATATTTTTTGGCTTCAGCGTCGTACGAAACATGGAAACCTTTTTTTTACCCGATGCGAGGGACTAAATAAAATCATAAATTGAGCTCTACAGATCCCCTATTAAAACTTCGACGCAGGCGATGTTTCGTTTTGTTCATCATTTACGGGCCTGTTTTAATTTTGGAAACATTTCAAAAAAATCATGTATATTTTTTTTTCTAATTCCAGAATGTACTTTGAATACTGGATTTTTTAAAAAAATCATGTTTTTTTCATGAACATCTAGTTGATATTGTGATTTTTTTTTATGATATGCGATTTTTCTTTGAAATCATGAACAATTTATGATTTCTCAATAAATCTCGCAGCTTTTTGAAATTTGGTTCTTTTGAAAATCCTGAATGATTGTAAAGAATGAAAAACAAAAACAGAATTAAAAAGGTAAAAAGCAAAAAACGAAACAGAAAACAGGCGCAACCAGCCGCACATGGGCCGGCCCATTAGCGCGTCGAGGAGGAGGAGGCACGCCATGTACATTTTTTTCTAATTCCAGACTACTGGATTATTATTTTAAAATCATGATTTTTTTATTTCATGAACATCTATTTGATATTCCGAATTTTTTCTATGATATGCAAAAAATATTTTGAAATCATGAATATTTTATTACTTCTCAATAAATCCCGCAGCTTTTCGGAATTTTATTCTTTAAAAAATCCTGAATTAATTTAAATAAGAAAAAACAAAAAACAGAAATAAGGAAATAAAAAGCAAAAAAAAAGAATAGTAAACAGGCCACCCCCCAGCCAATTATGGGCCGGCCTATTAGCGCGCGGGGGTGGAAGACCTGCGTGGCAAAAAGGTGTAGGAACCAGGGATCGAACGCTGGTCTCCTGCGTGGTAGGCCGACACCATGGCCATTGCGCTACCGGAGGATTGTGTAATATAAGTGTATCGCCCCGTAAGAAATAAACCCGTGGTGATTTTGAAATAAATCCGAATCATGTTACTTATGGATGGCATGGCGGGTAATTTATGCCAAATTCGAGGGCAATTTCTATGACGGACGACCAGAAGCACTATTTGCTTTATTAGTAAAAAAATAAAAAAAGGTAAAGATAAAGATAAAGAGGTAAAGATATACTTTTTCGTTTTCTTTGGTTTATTTTTTTTCATCGGTTTTCTGTGGTTTTAATTTGTTTCCTTTTGCTATGGTTTTCTTTATTTTCTCATTGGTTTCTTCTTTTTCTATCTTTCTATGTTATATTTTGGTTTTCATTTTCTGTTTCTCTGTAGGTCTTTTACCTGTTTTCATTTTTGAACGCATGTCTATTTTTTTCTCGGTACACGATATATATTTTTGGGAGCACAAATGAAACATTTTATGCTATATGTTTGACATTTTTTCAATACATGATGTACATGTTTCTCACTTTTTAACACTTTTTTAAATACATGCTTTATACATTATTTTTTTAAAGTTCGCATGCATTCTTTTGAAACACGGAAACATTTTTATACAGGCATGAATATTTTTTTATTGAAAGTTATCAGCATTTTATGAAAAATACACTAACAAACTTCTTATACTAGGTTCACATGTTCTAATACATGATTATCATTTTTTTTCAAATACATATTTTGATGATTACTTTTTTCCTACACATTTGTACAATTTTCATGTACATCATGAACATTTTTTATACATGCTTAACTTTTTCTCAAATAGGTGGTTAACTTTTTTTTTAAATGTGCAGTGACCACATTAAAAAACTAAAAGGAAAATTGGAAGATTAAAATTAAAAACAAAAGAGAGAAGAGAAAAAATAACAAAAAAAATTAAAGAAAAAAAGAGTAAAGGAAAACATGACGTTAGCGCTAGTGTGCCAGCCCATGAATCGGTTCCCTACATTTGAGACTACCCATGCAGGGAGTAACATAGGTAGTAAACGTACTGGATGTACATCAAGAACATTTCTTATACATGCTTAACATTTTCTCAAATAGGTGGTTAACATGTTTTTAATGTGCAATGGGCACATTAAAAAAACTAAAAGGGAAATCAGAAAATAAAAATTTAAAAGAAAAAAGAAAAGAAAAGAAAAATGACGTTAACACTATTGTACCGGCCCAAGAATCGGTTTCCTACACTTAGACTACCCATACTCGGAATAACATAGATGCCACCTAAGCAAAAAAAATGAGGTAACGGCTAATTAATAAGAGAGACAAATAAAGTAACATAGGTAGTTACCATCATAAGGCACCTCCCAAGAAAGAATGAGTCTACAAGAAAATAAATGAGGCCATATATGATACTATCTTTATATTAGTTTGCACTATGAAGATAGTAACGTGAACTAGTAACAGCAACGTGAACTAGTAACATATGCATGTTACTGATCTAAGTTACTCCCTGCTATGACTAGTCTAAGGCAAGCTTTTACCTCCCTACTATGACTAGTAGACTGCCTGTGCGTTGTCACGGGCATTTGAAAATTTATATTGGTTGCATGTAAAATTATACATACATAGAAAGATAGGCAATAACAAATAAAAAAATAATTGAAATCTAATTCGCTGCAATGTACTTCGATAAAAAAAGTAATTCATACCTATACACCTGATGCACAAAATAAAGAAGGTGGTACACAAACATTGAACTCTTTATTCTGCAATGCATTACAAATGATAATAACACTTGAATGCCTTTTTTTAATTCTTAAAATCGATTGCCTCATGAAAGCAAGTGCATTGTTATTATCCATTAATTAAAAACAACACATGAAGGATTTTTTTCCTTTAAACAAATGTCCAAGAAGTTACAACCAGAAACTTAATTGCAATATGCAATTGCCTGGCAAACTATTACATAATATGGATTTAAGGGCTTGAAACCATACAATTTATCATTTAGAAAGTACTACAGAAAACACAACTTCTAGAACATGCTACTCCTACCTCTCTTGTGACAGGTAGACATATCAATCTTTGATAACATTTTTTGTTTAAAATTTTATTGGCATTTATTTGTATTTTTATAACACTTTTTCAATTTTATTTGAGTTATGTAACTTCATATTTGGTGTACCGGCTCAAAAGGATTTTCACATAAAACTCAAAAGAAAATGGGTGTGTTGTAATAGGAGCTATGCCATAAAAGGGAAGTGAGCAACTCCTATTCAAACACCAACCAACTCAAGAGAAACCCTAATTAGACATACACTTAAACATTAACATCAAATATAAGGGTGAAAGGGTGAATGGCATGGAGCATCAATTGCGAATAAAAAGGCTAAAACTTGCCCAGAAAATACACTCCCTCCATTCCTAAATTTAAATATTTTTAGAGATTCCAATATGACATACAGATGTATATATATACATGTTTCAGAATATAGAGTTCACTCATTTTACTTCGTATGTAGTCCACATTGGAATCTCCAAAAAGACTTATATTCAGGAACGGAGGGAGTAGGTCACAACTCACAAATTCACAACATACTTTCTCCTTGTATTAGCACAAAAGTCAAATAATGCACGGTAGGACTGATGAGAAGGTATATAATATTAGTCTTATTGGTTGTTCATTATTCTATGAGAGAGAGAGAGAGAGAGAGAGAATCGACACCCCCAAATTGTCTCCGTATGTCTAGGCTATCCGAAAACCCATTCCATATGTGAGAAGGAAATAGGTAAGCACATCTATAGACAGCACGCTAGATCCGGCAAAGAAACACAGTTTTCTAAAATATTACAAAGCATCCCAATGATTTGACGTTATGAATTGCTACGAACTTAAATGCTTAATACAATCAACAGAAAAGCTACCAGCATGCTTCTCCATTTTGAGCCAGTCCACCTATTGAGGACTTCTTGGTTAAAACCTGCAATCATTCTATATAGCCTGCAAAATAGGAGGTAAATATCAGAAAATAATGTACAAATAATAATTTCAGAAATATTAAGGGAAAATATTTTAGGCTATGAAAGAAAATCATCCGCACAAACCACAAGACCTTTAGCTTGATAACAACAAAGTTCAAACAATCAGACGTAACACATGAGGCAGAAGTCTTTCATGATAAATTGGTAGTGGCTCACCTCCGCTCGATGTCGTCCTCTGTCTTTGTTGTGTCGCTCCTTTTGAGTGTTGCTTCTACCGCTGTCCACTTGGTGAGCGCACTACTGACCCATCCTCACAAACAGAGCAAACTGCCAGAGCCCAAAGTTTGATGATGTTGATAGGATGCGCTTGGCATTCATGAACCTATGCTAAAGAACAAAATCTGACATTTGTAAATTTTATCAAAATATGGTGGATGCAACTACATAGATAAAATTATAAATTATTTCAATTAACTAATAATTTAAAGCAAGCATGTTCATAATATAGCAAGCCGGGTCATCCAATGTTAATTGTGCCAAGAACTTAATTTTTTTTCAATCAGACCTTGATTTTCCTTAGATGAAATTGTCTCTGGTGTGTATGAAGCATAATAAATCAATTTAAAAATGGAACAAATACATGATCAAGGATTCTAGTCAAAAATATTTCACATCAGCTAAACATCATTGCATCCGCAACTAATCAGAAGTAGTTATAAAAGTGCAGCAACTACACAAACATCTCAGTTCACAAACTGTAACCCTATTCACTGCTCCTGGTTGTGTGAAATTTCTTCAGCAAAGAGAAAAACAGAGACAGGAGAGAGCGGCAGTGATGACGTGCACCGTCTGCCCTCACCTCGCAGCCTTGCAACATCTAAACCAAAAAATGCAGAAGCGCACTGTTAATTCATTCCATTCCATTTTTGAAATTTTCATGACAACCTTGAACAGAAATAGTGATTTGACTTCCCAAGTACAAAGTCAAACTTAGTGAATAAAAACAAATATATGAGAAAGCAAGAAACATTGCTTACCTCAACCAATGACGACAGGTCTGCTTATGGAACATGCCAAACGTGAGTGTGCGAATGCTTCCCTGCAGCGACATGGCATCACATGTAATACTGTTTAAGTTGCCACATTCTTCCTCCACAAAATAAATTATGTACACCTTAGTTTATGCACCTAAGAATGACATGATGAATCATGGGTAAACTATAACCAGCCTATAGTCAACTTTTTCTTATGACATTTATAGTACAAATAAATACTCTATTCACCTTTAGGTATGTTGCATTTGCTGCTTCACAAGGAAGAGTGGGAGGCTCATGAGCTGAGACCTTGAGGGCATGTCCGAGTAGCTGAGTAGAAGAGCGCTCGTCCAATTCCCAGTTTCACTACCACAAATTCGGTAGACCAGATCATAATTTCAGTACCACAATTTAATATCAATACCATATACCCCGAAAAAGAATGGTTTCATTTTAGTAGAAAATCATATCCATCAGTTTCAGTGAAAAATCAAAATCCATTTTGAAAACAAGTGGAGGTATCTTAGTAATAAAAAAATACCACATCCATTTCAGTACAAAAATGAAAGCCAATTTCAGCTTCCGATTCATCGCAATGTCAATATTCAATTGAAATCTTAGAACCGCTGAGTCAAAATAAATATTAAATTAAAATCTTATAGGGACTTTATCCGGTTTAGGAGTTGAGCCAAGCCTATCTGATTTTAGAGTTTAGGGTTGTAGTGTCCACTTAGACAAACGAAAGCTGAAGATAAAAGAACTCACAATCCTAATTTGAATTTGCTAAAACCGGAACTGATTTTAGTTTCAATATTGAAAATCAATGCTTCTATTATTCTTTTAAGATTGATAATTGAAAAGCCATTTATTTATTTTGTTGTTGTTACTTTATGTAGTGGAGACCTAGTAGACATGCATGTTTAAAAAATCTGGTGACGTGGTTAAAACACCCCTGCAATAATCCTCAGATTATACTCAATCTAGGAATCTATACACTATCTAATTTTGTCAGTTTATCGTTAGCTTGTGTTTTGACTTCAGGTTTGTAATGTACTTGGACATTAAGAATCTAGAAAATCATAATTTAGCCACAAATTCATTTGGAGCTCATGAATAAAACCTATAGGTACGTCATGCCACTTGATCAGTGGTACAACCTCGTGAATAAGTCAGAGCTTACCTTCAGATGAGCGGATTCCGTTGTCCCAACAAAACCGCCCACTTCGCTGAAGTGTTGCTGCTGCTGAAAGGCAGAGCACCAACACTCTGAAGACGTCGATCAAGTGCTGGTCTGTTCGTGGAGAAAACAATGACTGGGTGGCCTTCCTCTGCCCAGGGCTGCTGGCTCGACAGGGGGTTGGCACCAGGGGGGTGGGTCAGCACCGTCGCCCATGGGGCGTCAAGCTCCGACAACCGGACATCGCATGGCTGGGACCCGCGCACCCCCACGGCTGTGATTTATCCTATTCATGGGCAGGACCAGCCAACTGCAATTTGAAATGAACAATCATTTTGCCATTAATATCTAAGATAATGATGTTGTACAACCAAACAAATAAAAAAATCGAATGGAGTGGTATAAACCAGAGAGAGGGAGAGTGGAATCCTTGATGAGCACAGGGGCAGACGTCGCTGGCAGTTTTTTCCTCAGTGAAACTGATTGTGATAACAAGCATGGTGGTGATGCCAACAAAGTCCTATAAATCCGATGGCTTCCCCTGATGACAGGGTCACACAAGTCAACAACTCATTCATGAACTGTAATTTTATATGCAGCAGCAAACAAGATTGATTTTTTGTGTTCAAAAGTTGAATAGATTCCACTTGAACCTCAAGAACAAAAAGAAACCTCGCGCTTACTTAAGCATCGATGAGTGGCAACAAAGGGAAAACAAAGTGCGAAAGAGATGTTAACTGCAAACTGCAGTATCTTCATATGTACTTCCCTTGTAGTTTTTTCTTTCTACAGATTCAGTTGGGAAGGACCCAATGGCCAATCTGTTGATACAATAAACATGAGAAATACAACTTAAGCACAATACCTTCACCAGCTGGCCATTGCACGGGGCAGCACGACAATCAAAGAGTCAGCAACTAAGCTGGTAGTGGACGGGCTGTCAGGCTCTTCCACGTTGTGCTCGCCGGTGCACCCGCCAGGCAGCTGGCCGCCTTCCCTCAACTCTGCCCGCTCACTGCCGGCAGATCAGCACATGGTTGCATCAGTCGGCAATACAACTGCCCATCAAAGAAAAAAAAAATTAGCACAAAACTGGGATTAAGAAAAAATGAAACTTGACATAAACGCCTAATCTAAAGCTGCAATTGGAAAGCAAACGATGTTAGCTCAGATATAGGGTACAGCAAATGCATTTTCTCTGCAAATTTATAAACCAGTAATATAACCACAATTGCAGTACAGAAAAAGGGAACAGTTGGTTTGATTTACAACAGATATACAACCATCCACTTGCATCATAGGGTACCCTGCTCCCTCGAGCATCCAGTTGAAAGGTATTCACTAGCCATGGGGAACTCCACCCAGATTTACAGGCAGAAACATATTGGTACACAAAATTATGCTAGCCATTGAAACTTTAATCATACAAAGATTTGGAAGACTGAATCCTCTTGTTTTTTGCTTTCCGTACATTCTCGAATTTTTTAGTTTTTGAGATGGCCCTGGCAACTGCTTTAATTTTCCTCATACTTTTGGTCCTTTAAGTTCTAGTTAAAGAGACAAGATATGGCCGTGGCAACTGCTTTCATTTTCCTCATATTTTTGGTCCTTTAAGTTCTAGTTAAAGAGATAAGTGATCAGATAAAAAATACTCATTGTACATGCATATGCCAAGAATATGAGTCCCTGAAGAAACAGAGCACACTCAAAGGCAAAAAGGTAAGCCATAACAGAAGGAAAGCACGAGCGCAAACTTGGGTGCCACTAATTCACTTTCAGGAGCACATCGGAAAACTTTAACCAGAAGCCTTGGAGGGTATAGGAGAATAAAGAATACCATAGAAGCATAATTCCACACAACTTTAACAGGAAGCCCTAGTCATGGTCTGACAATGAGCAAAAGAGTCTGACAATTCAAATATCTGATATTAGCTTTAAACATCTGCTAGATTAGGAAGATGTAACACCAGTGACATATTTACTTTTATGTATACCAGTAGAACAGCTAACCTAGAAAATGTTATGGACAATATATAGTGCACTGTGACCTCTAATTAGATAAAAAGAAATATTTACCTATTCCTATTGCTGCTTCCTTCCTATTTTTTATTGCAACATAACAATAAGTTCCTCAGCTTTCTAGTTTCAGTGCAAATTAAAATCAAACTGGTTGTGTGAACATAGAAGCATTTATTCAGAAATGAGGAAGCAACAAGTGAAGAATGCCTAAAATTTAAGGAAAATGAGCAAATAAATGGTCATTAATATTCCAGGTAATAGCTGCGGAATGGAAGAGGATGTTTGACCTGAGCTTGAATGGAGGCAGGATAGCGTTCTGGATGACCATCCCGTGGCGGCTGCTTGGCAGATCGATAGGCGGCTTCTTGGCAGATCGATGGCATATTCAATGCTGGTCGGCACGGTGGAGCGGTGCCATAGGGAGGACGCTAGATTGGAGATCCGTTCAGTTGCCCGCGCACTGGGTTGATCAATAGCCCGTGGCGGCATGAAAGCAAGCGGTGATCATGAGCATTTCATTTTCCATGACAGATGACATGTATAGGCTATAGCTGGCGAGCAATTTTCTTGTTTGATAGTCGTCGTTGACACATAGATGTGCAACACAAACCGAACCCATGAAACCATGGAAACATAAGTTCAGGAATAGAAGAACTAAAATGGATTTGTTCAGTTTGGTTTAAAGATGTGTCAGTTAAAGTAGACTACACGTAATCAAGTTGCTGGTCCTAACCACCATACATAAAAGAGCCCATACACATTTCACTAAATAGGAGAGGAGCAATCATTTTTCGCAATAGCTAAACTATAACTGTATCCATCCAAATATCATTTTCCTCAGCTTTCTCTGTCCTTTCCTTTTTATCTTTCTCTGAATTTATCTTTTACCTCTACCAGTGCATATACATATGGCATTACAGCGCAAATAGAGTAGGTAATCACAAGCATGTGCAAACCCAATACACGAAGAATCATATTTGGTACACAGAGAAGGATACCTCTGCAGTCACGGCATTGCAAATACGCAAAGAATCA